>NW_028294190.1:0-39801 GCF_964341445.2 Mesoplodon mirus | reverse complement strand
CCTCAAAAGCTGCTCCTCCCATCAGCCCCCTTCTTCTAAGGGATACTACCCAGTTGCACACATAATCATCAACGACTTGTCTCCTTGGTACTATTTCTTTCATACCTCACATCTATCTGCAGGTCTTGATAGCTACACCCTCAAAACACAACCTGAATTCAACCACTTTTCACTTGCTGCAAACTTCCAACCTAACCTAGGCCATAAACATCTCTTATTTGGAGCACTGGGATAGTCTCCTAACTGGTCACCCTGTTCCTCTTTTTTTTTTTTTTTTTTTTTTTTTTTGAGGTACACGGGCCTCTCACTGTTGTGGCCTCCCCCGTTGCGGAGCACAGGCTCAGGACGCGCAGGCTCAGCGGCCATGGCTCACGGGCCTAGCCGTTCCGCGGCACGTGGGATCTTCCCGGACCGGGGCACGAACCCGCGTCCCATGCATTGGCAGGCGGATTCTCAACCACTGCGCCACCAGGAAAGCCCCCTGTTCCTCTTCTTTATCCTCCCAAGTCCCTTCTCTATACCAGGTCACATTATTCAGATACGATTTGCATCATGCCTTTTTCCAGTTCAAACCCCTCTACTCATTTAGAATAATCCACATCTTTACTCTGGCCTTCAAGACTTTACAAGAGCAGACCCCTGGCTAGCTCCTTGACCTCATGTCATACCACACTCTTCTTCACTCGGTACTCTGCCCAGATTGGTCTCCTTGCTTTTCCTTAAATACTCCACCCACCTACATGCCTACATACTCATTGCCTCCTTGTCCCGGAATGTGCTTACTCCACATCTTCCATGGCTTGCTCCTCTCTTCATTCAGGTCTCCGTTCAAATGCCACTTCTCCAGTGAAGCTGTCCCCTAACAAACCTATCCAATGGAGTCCTACCTGCTCTCCCTCACTCTCCTTACATTAAGATAGTTTTGCACTTCCTACTCTCTAAAATTATATGACTTATCTATTTACTCATTTCTATCTGATCTCCTTCACTAGAATGTAAGCTCCATGAGGGCAAGACTTTTGTCTGTCTGGTTCACTGCTTTATCCCTAGTCCCTAAACCCGTCTCTGGCACACAGAAGATGATTACAAAATTACTTGTGAATCTGACAAATGAATAAAGTACTCCTGGCAAGAATTCAGAGGTTGCACAGGAAAGAAAGAATGCTCTTGGTGGAAGCAGGCTTAGTATCTAGGTTCACCTCTATTCAGAGTAGAGATAAGAAAAATTGACAAGTATAATTCACTTTAATTAGTACCTTAGCTGCTAAAAACATAAGGGAAGTGCAACACTAGAAAAGTACAGTTGAAGCTTGAACAACATGGGTTTGAACCTCACGGGTCCACTGACACACGCATAGTTTTCAATACATATGTACTATCGTCCTACATGATCCAAGGTTGGTTGAATCCACACATGTGGAACCACTGACTATAAACTTATACCCAGATCTTCAACTGCGTAGGGGTCGACACCCCTAAGCCCACGTTGTTCAAGGGCCCACTGTATATGATGAGGAAAGTTAAACACATTAAGTTTTAAAAAACTGTCAATACCTGAACAAATTTTTTGTTTTGCTATGTGTTTATCAATTTAAAAAAAGTGACCACATACCAACAAGCAGATTTTTTCTTATATCCAGAACGAGCAGAGTTCTGCTGGTTTCAAGGGCCTTTAGGAAAGCCTTTGCTCCTTCACTGGTGAGGCCGCACTGCTGCAGGTCAAGTGCTTTTCGATGAAAGACAAAAGGTCACTTGCTAACTCTATAGATTTAACATATAGAAAACTCTCATTTTCTCACGTGTGGAAGAGTCCTGCACAAGACAAGTCATGGCAGGTTTGTAATTTTGGGTATGGAAAAAAACAGAAACATATACGCACACACATAATGCATAATCCAATTTAAAAACCTCTTCTTGGATGTGCAATGATAACCCTGGCTTTAGTAACAATAAATCAGACAACATATTTTACAATTACAGAACTGAAGAATAACTGTATATAACCTATGAGCAAAAAGCATCACAAAATGAATCTCAGTTCATAATTAGCAAGGGCGGCAGGGGCGTGTAAACCTCACAAGCAAAACCTGGTGGAGCTCAGAAATGCACTGCATTGTTTTGATCATGATCTTCAGCTCCAAATCACACTTGAAACTAGTTCAAAGGGGAAAACAAAATAGAAGAAATGTAATAACTGTTAGTTTTAGAGGAAAAAAAGACAAGTCTAAGAGGATACAAATAATAAAAACTTTCAACAATGTGTGAATACAGAATACATACTAAAAACCTATCATGAAAGTATGATGGTCAAGAACCCTCGCAGTAAAAGGTCAGACAAAAACCAGAAAAACGGATCATGAATTCTAGTAGTTCTGGGGCTGAACAACCTACTACTCATTTAAACCAAAGGGATCATCACTAAAGCACAGGGATTAAAAAATATTACATGAAAGGAAACTATCATGAGTCTTTTGTTTAAGTGTTGTGTGGACCATCACATTAAAATAACTGGAGTCTTTCAACACCCCCATGACACACAGAAATAGCAAGTCAGACATACGGATCTGACAGGATATGATACAACCCTTACAAGCTCTCACTACAGAAGAATGGACACAGGGTATAATTAACCAAATAGCCAAATTAATACAAACAGCCTGTAAACCTCACCAGTCAATCAAATGAATACAAAATAAAACACAATGTGGTTATTCTCCTATCAGATGAAGCCAAGATTCTGTAAGAAAAGCCTTTAAATAATGTCTATACCCTTTGGATCCAACAACTCTCTTTCTAAGAATTTAACCAAAAGAAATAGTCAGAGATATAGGTAAGGATATATATCAGAGTACTATTTGTAACTGAAAAACTGGGCAAAGCTTATATACAAGAATGGATAAGCTATGTGCACTGTGGCATATTCATATAATGGAATACTGAACAATCACAAAAAATGATGCAGGAGATGCAAATTTACTGACTTGCTAAAATGCTCATACTAAATTAATTGAAAAAAGTTATAAAATTTGGAGTAATCCCACTTGCATAGAAAATGGAGAGGTACTCATTTTTGTAGTTTTACATTTTTTTACAAGTGCTACAGGCCAGTGTTTGTGAGAGGCAGGCTTCGCATCTACTGTTGGGGTGGACTACAAATTGGCATAGCCTTTCTGGGTGGTAATTTGGCCATGTGTATCAAATGTCTTAAAAATAGGTCACACTTAGTCATTCCACTTGTAGTACCTTATTTTACAGAAGTAATCCCGATGGACACAGAGATGTATATACAACGTATTCACATTGTTTCTGACAGGGAAAAGCAAACTGTCTAAATAGAATTGCAAAGAATTGATTAAACTATGGGACATCAATACGACGCAATACTACATGATACATCATTAAGTGAAAAAAGCAGGAATATGAAATAGCAGGTATACTACAATTCTATTTTTGTAATCCCTAAGTGTACATATATATTTGTAGAAAAAAAAAGACTGAAAGTATATACACCAAAATGAACAGTGATTATATCTGGGTATTAAAATGATAGGTAATTGTTCTCTTGTTACTCTGTATTTTCTATAAAGGATATATGCAACTCTTAGAGAAAGTGTAAAAGCAAAATAAAAGCTATGAGTAAAATGAGGCTTAAAAAAACCTATCACAATAGTATCATGCCAAAAGCTAAGCATATTAAAAATTCAATATTTTCAATTTTAGAATTTCCCTCTAAGCCATAAATCCTCACTAAGAGATTCTGCCAAAGCACTTGCACCCAGGTCACCAATGAGCGGGTTGCAGTTCAGAGTGATGCGCCTCAAACCAGCCATGCAGTCAAGATCACGTCTCCTGGAATGAAGACTCTCAGCCCAGGTTTCTTCATGCCTTCTGGTAGTCTGATACTTCAAAGATTTAATGGGATGAAATTAAGATGCTTGAATAAGGAAACAGGGTGTGCCTGAGTATGGCTTATTATGTCAGAGAGTTACACACACACACAGATCAAGCATATATGCCAGGAGCATCAACCTGAGAAATTCAACAGTCACTTCTGGTTTACGAGTCCAGTGACCCAGATTCTGCTCGGTCAGTGATTAGATTCTAGCCACTGTTTTTCCTGTTTCTGAACACTTACATAAAGTTGGACAACTCAATTACAGTCTATGAATTATTTTCCTTATCTTCTAAGTCAGGGAATTGGTTCTAAATTCTATCTTTGCTGAGGCCCTATATTTCATCATCCTGTCCTCCAATGGCCTCCAAACACCTCACTGGGCAAACCATAAGAAAACTTTTTAATATGCATCTTATTTATTAACAAATTATATACACAAAGTTCCATACATAGTATTTATGTACATGATAAACTACACAGATTTTTTAAAATAATACAAAGGTAAAAATGTTCTAATATTTTCTTTTCCTAACTCCTAAGGCATTATTTTATTTTACTTATTTTTTTATAAAGATTTATTTATTTGTTTGTTTGTTTGTTTGGCTGTGCCGGGTCTTTAGTTGCAGCATGCCGGATCTTTTAGTTGTGGCATGTGGGCTCTTAGTTATGGCAGGCACGTGGGATCTAGTTCCTTGAGCAGGGATCGAACCCAAGCCCCCTACATTGGGAGCACATAGTGTTAACTGCTGGACCGCCAGGGAAGTCTCAAGCATTATTTAAAAAACTATATTTACAAAATGTATCTCACATGCTACCTAGGGTGTGCACACAAGCTTTAGAGGCCTGGACTATGCAGAGCCAGTTTGATGTGCCTTGGGGAAATAATGGTTTGACATTTAAGCAAAAGTACTGTCTTGAAGACATTCAATTCTTTATATTCATAAAGTAAATTTTGGTAACAGGGAACACTGACTGTCAATGAAAAAAGTCTTATTACATTCCTGAAAAAGTAAAAGACTCAAAGTGCCTTTGTTACTCTAAAAGGAAAATCATTAGTGTCATTTTTCTATTAACAATAACTTATTAAAGCTCCAAGCAGAAACAACAGCAATCACTTACACAGTGCTTAGTATGTGCCAGGCACTATTTATACAAATAAGTGCATTTAAACCTCATAATGAGGCATAGAGGTTAAGTGATTTGCCCATGGTCACTAGCTATGAAATGGGAGAAAGGGACTTTGAACCTAGGCCATTTGGCTTCCGCACCCAAGTTCCTGACTGTTTTCTACCTCAGGGGTCAATGGACTTGCCCTGTATAGGCTCAAAGAATTTTTCAATTTTTAAAATCTAAATTTAAACATTTCCAGGTTTGTGGGCTATACAGTTTCTGTTGCAACTACTCTGCCCCACTGGTGTAGGGTGAAAGGAGCCACAACTACCATGTAAACAATGGGTGCGACTCTGTTCC
This sequence comes from Mesoplodon mirus, assembly GCF_964341445.2. Taxonomy (NCBI): domain Eukaryota; kingdom Metazoa; phylum Chordata; class Mammalia; order Artiodactyla; family Ziphiidae; genus Mesoplodon; species Mesoplodon mirus. Next base: position 34,436 of record NW_028294190.1, on the reverse strand, counting down.
AGAAAAACTTCCTTTACAAAGCCAGGCGACGGGCTGGATCTGGCCCACCAGCCAGAGTTTACCTATCCCTGATCTGCACCATCAAACTATTAAAAAGCCTTCATGTCAAATTATTAACTAACTTTAGGCCTAAATACAGTCATTATAACCACTGTAAAGTTGTTAAGGCATTATTTTAAAAACTGTATTTACAAATTGCTGATGTACTGACTTTTATTAGTTTAAAAACTACAACAGCTAATAAACACTTGATTCATTTAAGTCTTGAAGACTAAAATGGCATAGTTTCTTCACAGTATTACAATAAATGTTTTCAGTAAAAAAACATACATAAAAGTATTATTAGGTATTATATATTAAATCTCTTATTTCTAAAATTAAGTGGACTATCTTTACTAAATGGTAGAATCCCAAACTGAAAACTGGTCATATTCTTTCAGCAAAATGAAAGCTGCGCTCACATGTATCAAAAGACAAAAATTAGGGCTTCCCTGGTGGCGCAGTGGTTGAGAGTCTGCCTGCCAATGCAGGGGACATGGGTTCGTGCCCCGGGCTGGGAAGATCCCACATGCCGCGGAGCGGCTAGGCCCGTGAGCCATAGCCGCTGAGCCTGCGTGTCCAGAGCCTGTGCTCCACAACGGGAGAGGCCACAACAGTACCACACACACACACACAAAAGACAAAAATTAACTGCCCTCTGTATCAATATATTAATGTGTTTCAATCACATATGTTTTCATGAAAGTTTAAACATAAAATCACCTTTAAGATCTAGGCCATGTGATCTGCTCCATGCCATGTCAGAACACACCCCGTGAAGTTTACTTAACTTGTCTTAAGTGTGATAGAATTCTTTATACCTTGACAAATAACTAAAAGGAAAAAAAAAAAAACCCACACACACAATAAGATGAAGAGCCTATACATTTGTCAATCTTGACTTATTTGCTTTTCTTAAGCCAGTTGGAGGTTTATAGCCACATTCTCAAAATCATTAACTACAATCTTTCCAAACAGGTAATTGACGAACAGATGCATTCTAAAACTTGTCAGTAACAAAGCGCTATTCCAGTTTACAGCAACAATTTAATTCTATTTAGATACTAAAACTGAATACACTGAATACTGCAAACGTTATTCCCAACCACTCAGCAAAGTACTACATACCTTTTCAGATATAGGAAAAAAAAGAAAAAAAAGAAAAAGCATACGATTCTTCCTATTTTCATTTCCAAAGATACGTCCCAATCTTAATGATCAATCAGCGATTTCAACGTCAACTATAAACCCAGTATACTGCTGCTGTGCAGTGTACTAGAGCAATGGAAGAGAGAGGACCTCAAACCCTCTGTTCCCTCAAATTCAAAGGCAGGCTTCCTGACCCCTCCAGACCACTACTGGACACAGGGAAGGCACACTAATGTTTCAGGACCCCAACCAACAGTCACCTGCTTTGTGATTACTTCCATGACACACCCTCACCAACACCACTGAGTTTGCTGTTCCTACGGGACGTTACATGTATTTCCTATTTTAACACATACCACAGTGCATCATAATTATGATTGCAGATAGATGTTCTAACAATTGAAAGAGAATGATGACTTTTTTGCTCTTTACATCTTGCTATTTCCCTTCCCATAATATTTCTTGAAGCGAAACCATAAAATATAGACAAACACAAAAAACAGAAAATATACAAAACGTGTGCTTTGCACTTTAACGCAAACTTAAGTAAAATTAGTTCTGACAGTATCCAGCATGACAAACTTCCATGGTACAAATGAGAATGGACCAAGGTTTGAGCAGGTACAGGAGACAATCCAGGCATGAACAACACCAAGGCAAGGTAGACAGGAAGTAACATGGTGTGTAGGAAATCACGAGACCAGTCTGATGGGAAGAGACTTAAACAAGACTGAAACTCACTTTCTAAACCTCCATCGCCAACTGGACAATTCGCAGGACACAGGTGCACCAAAGTGGCCAATTTATTCAATCCCTTTAATATGGAGGAAGAGTTTAAAATTTTACTGGTTTAATTTGCCCCAAAAGCAACTCTCAACAGTTATGGCCTCTGTCGTCGGAGCTTTGTATGAAATTAAGTCAAAGTGTGGAGCTCCTTTGCCTTTTTTTTTTCTCCTTAAAAAAGAAAAGAAACAATTGTTCCGAGTAAAATCAAACATATTCCAAAGCATGTGTACATTGAAAAGTAAAGAAACTTTATTAACAACTTCATAAAAACTGACTTCAAATTTTAAAAAGAAAAAAACATGTTTTGAAGTCCTTCCGACTGGAGTCGTGTCTCATAGTGTCCTTTCTTTACAGAAATAGTCGTATTAGGACACATATGCACAAGGATTAACACCATGACACACTGTACACGGCGGGCCCCGGCGAGCTCACCAGTCGTCGTCTGAGTCCAGGTCTCTGGGGAGGATCCACTCCACGGATGAGCCCAGCAGAGTCTGAAGCTCGTTCATGAACTCCACCAGATCTAAGAGCTCCTTACTTTCTGGATTAAAGGACTCTAGGTCCTTGGGGCAAGAGAATAAGAGACTTGCTGACACTTGCCGGTAGATCTCGGCCTCCGCGATGGTGACAATTTCCACATTTGGGAAATTGCAGCGGAATATGCAGGAGGACATTTGCAGTTTCTTGAGCAGGTCTGAGAGCAACAGCCAGTTATGAGGCCTACACCAGAGAAAGGACAGTTGGTTTGAGTTTCCGGCAAAATTAGAGGCGCTCCCAACTATGAACTACCCGTCTCCTGGCAGTGAAAGGGCCTGCTACTTCCACTTTGATTACCCCACCCCCACCCCACTTCTCACTGTCCTTAGAAGATCTACTTCTTCTTTTGTTTTTTTTAATTTTATTTATTTATTTATTTTTGGCTGCGTTGGGCCTGTTGCTGCGCACGGGCTTAGTTGCTCCGTGGCATGTGGGATCTTCCCCGACCAGGGCTCGAACCTGTGTCCCCTGCACTGGCAGGCGGATTCTTAACCACTGTGCCACCAGGGAAGCCCGGAAGATCTACTTCTAGCGGGGGAACTCTGGACTCAGGTGCATGTGTTAAGAGGCCACCTAGGGCGGATCAGCCAACTTAGACAAAAGCAGGAGCAGCGCCCCTGAACGAGCCTCGTTGCAGGCCACCCCAGTGCTGCCTTGGCTCTGGCCACAACTCAGGTCACCCCTCTCCAAGTAAGTGTACCCCGTTCTAGTCACTGGGGAAAACCAGTCTGTATGCCAACCCAAGGGAGATGGCAAACACCTCTTTGACCTCTCCTCTCCTCCGGCCCTCACGGAGAGAGCATGAGAAACACTCGAGGTCACCTGGCTTTCCTTTCCTTTCCCACACCTCCAAGCCGCCCCTCACTGCTGCCGGGAGTGAGGCTTTTTCGAGAAGGGAGGTGGTAAAATCCTTCCTGATACCCTGCCATGCTTTATGATCTCTATCCCAAATAGAATGTCACCACAAAGGCAGACACGTTCCCAGCCTCAGAGTCCAAGGGGGATGCTACTCCTTAAGCACCAGGGTCAACACACAGCAGAGAAAGGTCTCCTGATGTGTTCACTCCGAAGGGTTGGTCATGGGGCACAGTGGCCCGACCGTGGGGACAAGACTCGATCTAAGCAAATCTGAAGACACATAAGATCCCAGGTGCCACATACGGCTTTCTCTAATCTTATACGAGAAGAGGGTACACATCAGTATCGTCCCGTGGACCTCACGCGCCTTGGAAGGCCCCTATGGTAGCCGTTTGGGGAGGATCCCTTCCCCAAGAGTTTACTGAAACTGTGCAATTGCAGTCGCTGACTCCCGTGTCCTTTGGGCTCTAGGGGTGTGTTCCAATGAGGGCAGTTGGCTGGGGAACCCTCCCACACCCCAAACTTTTCTGGAAAAGTTCCACTGCATTATGTGAGGTCGGTGGACACTTGGTGAGGAATTCACTCACCCCCCAACCCAGCCACCCTCATCTGCTGAAGGGGATTTCTAACTCCTGCCACCCCACAGAGCAGCTGGGCTGGCTCTCGACCACACGCTGGCCACGCTCACCCCTGAGCGACGGACACCTGGACGTTATAACACGGCAAAAGGGGGTCTTCGGAAAATTCAGATTCCAATAGGTCACCATAGGCCTCGTTGCTGTCATCCTGGTCCTCCGGTCCTGGGGGATTTGCTAAAACATCGTAACCACTTTCATCATCTGGTTCTAACCGGGGGGGCAAACAAGAGAGAGGTCAGTAAGCTGGAGCAAGATTCCAGCTGTTCGCCAAAAAGGACCCTGGAAAAATTCTTTCCCAAGCAAGTCCTGCTCACAGCACCACCCCCACCCCCACCCCCACAAGCCCAACTGAAACGAACAAGGCTGCTCACCACACACAGAGCTGCCAGAGAACTCCGAAGAGCAACCGGGGCTACCGTCGTCAGGAGCCTGCAGGTTATTTAAACAGTCTGCAGAGAGAGGGGGAGAGAGAGAGAGAGAAACAGAAACAAGATAACGCCTGCTGGTAAGAGGCAAATGCTGCTGGAGTTCGGGAACATCTCACGCTGGGGCTGGTGTCACCTCCTGACAAGTCCCACTGCACACGCCTCCAGGTATCTGACTGAAACCTCCCCACGCGTCCACCCCCCTTCCTGAGGGACTGCCCGCCTCACCGCCCCAGCCTGCCAAACAAAAGCTAGCCTGGCTAGCTAAGAGTTTTCCAGCCCCCCACCTTGCAAAACTCAAAGTATGTATCTCTTCTTTGACAGACTAACATTGGGCCGCTTTTCCCAGTAAAGGGTCACTTACAGTAAACGGGGGGTGGGGGTAGGGGGAACCCAGGTGAAAGGCTGTGAAGTCACCGTCTAGATGCTTGAACAAGACCGTGTCTTGACCTCTGCCATACCTGTTAAGAACTTCTCCAGAAGTTCGCTGTGGCTCACTTTCTTGATGGTTCTACCTGAGTACGTAGCCAGGGTAGGATCAGCACCGTAGGAGAGGAGCAAGCGGACAATTTCGAGATGATCATTCTTGACAGCATCGTGGAGAGGCCTAGGAGAGGTGCGGGGGATTACACCTGTGCACGAGACGCTTGCTTCTAAGGACACGGGGCAAAATCGAGCGTGTGCGGCCAAGGCTCGTAGGCGCGCTATTTCACTGAGGAGGTGAGTTTACGGTCGCTGCGACAAATTACTCTGTTATTTCAACACATAACCCTTTACGGGACAGGTGAAGGGACCATCTCAGGCCTAATTCTTCAATGCAAATCTCTCTTAATGCATGGCCCAAGGAGGAACTCAGACAACGATGAAAACGTTTCCAATGAACTTAAATAGTGACAGACTGTAAGAAGGTAACATACGGCGGGGTGGGGGGAAGAACCCCAGCATCAAGGAAGCAGATACGAGAAGCCATTGTTACACCATTACAAACAAAACCCAAAAAGTGCAGTTTGTAAAAGAAACTAGGGGCAAAGTGGAACCTCTCCTGAAACCAACTTGGAGATGAGTGATCAACCCTCTCGCCCAGAAGCAGTCGACAGGCAGGGCGAGTTCTCAGGAGGATACAGAGTCCTCCTGCCCGTGTCCGCTGGGGTCAGGAACACTGTCCGCAGTCCCATCCAGAAAGGATGCTATTTGGAAACCACGAACCACCAAATACCTTACGGTTTTGCTCATTTTATGACTGTCAGGAAAGCCCCAGTGCCCTGCCTCGTGGTGGCATCCCAGGTACAACCGGGAAGATGCTTGGGCTGACTCAGACCTGGGCCTCTGGCCAATAAACCGAGGTCAAGGACAGAGTGGGGGCCAGGCCCGGGGATGTGGGTGGACACGGCAGGTCCTATCAAGCCAGTTGCCACTGGACCTGTCTGTACTCCTGCAACTTTCAACTCACATATATGTTCAAGATTGAGATTCAACAGACGCTGGTGAAGAGTCCAGGGTCTTAAAAGAGAACACCCCTGATTATTCATGCAGGCTCAACATTTTCAGGGACTTCTGTCCATAAGAGCGTCACAGACTTTTAAAGTTCTACGTAAATTTGCCAGAAAGATCTGTCCGGTTCCATTCTAGAGGACTCCGCCATCAGTGTGCTTACATGGCACTCACTCTCCATCTTTCCTTCTGGGGTTCCCCGCACACCCTGAGAACCACTGCCTATGCCCCAGCAGGGCCAGGCCAAGAGCGCAAGACCGCCACTGACCCGGTTCCATCCTGGGCACTGCAGTTGACATCGGCGCCATATTCAAGGAGGTGTCGTACGACACCTCTTGCACAAGCCTCGTGCAGGGCACAGTAACCCGCGTTGTCACAGTGGTTCACATCACAAATCTTGTTCTCCAGGCAGTACAAGACCACTTCCTACGGGGAGAGGAGAGGAGAGGAGAGGAGATACCATCAGACCACCATACAGTGAACCTTGTAAGGGTGACCTCCCCATAGCTTGGCGGTGCCCACTTTCAAAGGCATACATCCTTGGGGCCAAAAGCCCACCATGGCGCGGGCAGGCGGCAGGCATCCTGCTGGGGGGCGAGAGTGTGTGAGAAGGGCTTGGAGATGCAGACAGTGTTGTCTAAGGCTCTGCTGCACCACTGGCCTGGCCATGGACAAGTTACCCTTGAACTTCTCCAAGCTTCCACAGGGCTGCTGAGAGGACGCATGCGGATAACGATGAGAGCCCTCAGCCCAGGGGCCGACGTGACCAGTACAGAGGTGTCACGGCTACTAACATCTTAGATGACACATTGCCAAGCACAGACCATTCTCACTTGATGGGTCTGTTCGGTCAGTGGCAGTGGACGATAACACAAGTTTAGATCAAAGTATGGATGACCAACACTTAAAGAGAGCTTAAATCAGCCAGAGAACATTCCCCAGCTTAGAGAAGCAGGGACACGCAGGTCAGCTACATCCTCGCGCCCCTTGTTAAGACCCCAAATCAGAACCTGGGCCTCAGATGCTCTTGTCTGTACGTTAAGTAGAGTTAAAGAGAAGCTCTCTCCCTCCATTCTCGAGGAATGACCCAAAATGCCTCCAATAACCCCACCCTCTATTTTGCCTCACTCCACCCTCTCGGGGCAGAATCAGTCTTAATATTCTCATATTTACTCAAGTTAATGACAGGAACCTGATACACCACGCTGCAACCTCCACATTTCAAGAATCAAATAAAACGTTCACCGCCCACCCCCCCCAGAGATGTTCTGTGTCAACACTGTGCATTAGAATCACTGTTATTAACCTTCTTTCTTTGGCTTGTTAAAATATTAATATGAACCACTCCCAGTAAGCAGAGCAGGAATTTATTCAATGTTTTATTACCTTAAGAAAGTTTTCAGACACATCGAAAGCATTTGCCACCAGAAAACACGTTATACTGTTTATACTGGGTAAGTTGTGCCCAGCAGAGAGCTGTCAGGTTCTGAGAGCTGGGAGTAGGCAGAACATGCATGTGGCCCAACACATGGTCTGCTGGTAAGGGGGGATGGGATGGGGTCAGAACAGGCCTCCTTGTGACATCTCTCAGGTAACTCATCTGTTAAACCTAAAACGGGGGTCATTCTAGCCGCCCATAAGTGCGAGATGGGTTCTGTAAAACCTTTTATGCCCTTTGGAGGACACGCCAATCAAAGGTGACCACTCACTTGGGAGAGAACTAGAATGTTCCATTTGCTTACCACGTGAACCCAATGGGGCATGCTGGTAAACCTGGCCATCAGTGCCCTGTTACTTCGGGTCACTGCAGCAGCTCCCTTCCAAAACAAGAGGAGGAAGACAAAAGGCACGCCCACGAATGCGTTTCTCCGTTTACATCCCAACCTGCCAGAAAGCCCACAATCCTCTGGGCTCCCAGGCCACCTGCCCCGAGCCCTGGTATCCAGGATACCGCATGAAGCTGCTGCTCTTTTAGCAGGCCCTCACTAGCCAGACTTGAGTGGACGGCTGCAAGCTAATGAGTTGTGTGCCCCAGCCAGGGAGAGGCCCTGTCACGTGGCTCTGGGATCAGTTCTGAAGGCCACCAACTGCTGTGCACACATCAATTTACTCAACCCAGGGTTTATTTGCTGTGACAATCATGGCCTTCGCCTGGAAACCTTCATCACTACTAGGGCAGATTCAAGGGTACCTAGAAATGAAAGGCCGTCCAAGCTGGTGGGTAAGTCAACTCTCTTTTCCTGGAAGATGGCAGCAAAGGCAGCAGTAGCCCCACGGCCAGGTCAGACTTTTGGCCACGGGCTGTCCTAACTCAACCACGTTGATCCCACTGTTTACACAGTGGTTCCCATTCCCCCAGATGAGGACGTCTTCTGTCACCCACAGGAACCCAGGAGATAGCAGGAAAGGAAGGTAGTACTATCCTCATTCAACACTTGGAAACTGAGGCCCAGAGATATTAAACCCCAAGTTCAATTAACATGAAGTACTAGACCTATAACTCAGGTCTTTGGTACCTGGTCAGCTGGGAAGGTTCAAAAGGCCCAAGAGGGCCCCAGTTAGAGGGATGCAATCCAGCTGTGATGAGCATCCCACAGGCCTTCTCTGTTGGGGGTCAAGTGGGCTAACTACACTCTCCTAGCTAGGAGGGTGATGGCCTCTAAATGGATGGCAACCATCGCCACCGACACTTTCTCTAACTGAAAGGTGAAGAGGCGGGGCGAGTCTGTCGACGCAACACATTCCTTGGTTTATTTTCTCCGCTAGAAATAAACGGGAGTGTCTGAAGGGCAGCCCAGCCATTCCCGAGCAAAGTCAAACTGCTTTTGTCGGACAGCTCTCTGTTCAGCGGCTATAAGCCGAATGCCATTACCCGCAAAATGTAACCATAAAGGCCATAAGCCCGACGTTGTTAGTTAATTAGATGCCTCATTAACTTTTTAAAAAACATGACTTATTCAATTCATAGAAAATTTAACCATCACCGCTAAAGGCACAAGCATGTGGTTGCACACTGGCGTTTTAGCCTAAGAAATAGAAGCCTTTTTCCCAGGAGGGAAAGGTTTGAGGTCTTTGGCCACACAAGTGATCTATTTAACGCAGATCTGAAGCCAGAGTGTGTTTCTAAACTTCCAGAACCAGATTATCATGACATAAAGCTCAGACAGCCTTTATACTGCACATGGTATCTTTGGCTAAGCAGAAGAAAATAATCAAGAATGCTAAAGACAAAACTTCAGGAAAACCCTCCCAAACCACACCCTTATCTGCTTAAGCAAACTGTCCTTCAATTTTAAAAGGTTGAAGCTGCCACATCTCCCAACTGGGCCATCATCCCAACATTTAAAATTCTGCCCAGAGAAATCCCAGAAAGTTGGATTCAAAGTTGAAAGCGTTCATCTACTTGTCACAATGTTCAGCATCAACACTGGTGATCTGTGGAATCTACATATTGAAATTTACATTTGAAGAAAAAAACAAATCCCACCGTAAACATTCCCAAGGCTTCCTGTGCAATCAAAGGCCAGGTAGCCTAAAAAAGTATGGATCAAGTGCCCCTTGGTCCAGGCCTCAGAGCCACCAAACCAAAATGGAAACTGTCTTAGAGGACCAACGAGGGTCTTTTGACGTCTCTGGTCCCAAAGGGAGGCTGCTGGAAATGATGCCAAGTTCACAGGTGGGGCTCGGAGCCCCGCCCTCCACGGCGGGTGCAGCAGCACCCCGCCACCCCCATCTCCAGCATTTGCTGGAAGCGGGAGTCTACTTTCTCAACCCTAACCCAAAAGTTGGGGTTAGGGGTCTCCCCCCCACCTCCAGCGTTTGCTGGAAGCAAGGAGACTATTTTCTCAACCACGGGGGGTCTAGCTCAACACTATGTGCAACATCTGCTCTGTCCTCCTAGGCGCCCGCTCTCAGCTCTTGGGAAACCAACTGGGTGCTCCTTGGACTTCACCTGCAAGTAACTGCGCTAACTACCACAAAGTGCTCTCTAGCTAATGGAGAGGTCTCCAAGAGACGTGTAGATACACACAAGAGCACATTCAACCCACAACAACAACAAAACACCCCAAACTAAGCATAGCCCTAGTGCTTCCAACTTCCCACCCACAGTCAGGCCTTAGGGCCAAGGCAGGCACACTTCCAAGGGCTCACGGCACTATGGACCGGGGTGGGGGGACACGACGGGAGACGGGGGACAGGGGCACAGAGCTGGCTGAGGGTGTGGGCGCCAGGGCTCCGGGCCAGCCTGGGTCCTGCCACCCCAGTGCTCAGCCACACCTCCACGCTCAGCCTGCTGAACCGCGTTTTACTGTCACCATTCAACTCCCAGAGGGCTGATGCCAGCACAGAAAAATGCCTTTGCCCTGTGGGCTATCACATCACAATTGCTACTGACGAGTATGGTGGGGGAACTGCACAGGGCATGGAGAGGCATCTGTCTCACAGAGGTTTTGAACTGTAAAAAGGGCAATTCCAGTGTGAGCCAGTCTTGCTGAGGAGCGTGGTGGGCTGTGGAGCACTGCTGGATTGCTACCTGTACGGGGATCAGCTAACCCCTCTGAGGCTCAGTTTCCTCATCCGAGAGTGGGCTAGTACTCGTTACTCCCAAGTGAAGATGTTAACAGGGTGAAAGGAGTTACTACAGATCACACGGGCTTAGGCAGATACCAGCTCTCTTTCTATGTTGCTCTAGCAATAGAGGCCGTCACTGTCATCAGCCGTGCTGGGTTGGGATACAGCAGTGTGGACAGGGAGTTCTGTGCAAGGCTCAACCCCTGCTCCCCGCCCATCAGCCCTCGGCTCCCGTGCCCTCTCAGAAAGAGACTGCTCAGGTCTGCCCCACTCCCACCCCTACTCTGCACAGACACTTCCCACCCGCTACCCCACAGGGGCATCACTCTGCCCCAAACAGCACAAGTTAGTAGAGCTAATAACTACTCTCCTTCTTGCTATTCAGAATCCAAAAGGCTCATTAAAATTCCCCTGGTCGCCAAGCCCTGGGTTAGGTCAGATTTTATATCAGAGATAAGTGAGCCAGACTGGCCGAAGCAGCCTACCTGCCTGAACGGGAACGGAACATCAGAGAGGCCTGCCTTTCTTTTCACACCACGACTGAACAAGCCACCAAAGAGCCCGCAGTGTGAGCGGGGCCAACGCAAACACCCTGCTGGAACACCCAGCCCAGCCCGACACGTGGAGGGGGCTGGGCTCTGAGACCCGCCCCCCATCCCCAGCCAGTGTGTCCCCCACCCAAGGAGCAGCAGCCGGCGGATCCTGATCCGGGGCACCCACAAGGATGCTCACCTCGTAGCCAAGCCGGGAGGCCTGCTGTAGGAGGGTCTCGCCCGCGTTCTTATTGACAATAAGTCTCCGCGCTTCCGGTGGCATCGGGCGGGACTGGGTGGTCTCTGGAGGGGAGCTTGAGCATGTCAGCTGCGAGGCCTGGGAAGCTGGTAACAATTGCTGCAAACGGTCCAAGGGCTTCTGGTCCTGCTTGGCTGGCGAAAGATCATAGTCGGAACTGGGCTCAGGCCGCTTTCAAAATCTCCGGACGGTCACCTATCACGAAACCAGGCAGCGCACACATTTCAGGCTGTCCTTCCAACACCCGCCTGGTTCGCCTCCTCCCTGAGTTACAAACCTGAGTGGAGGAAAGCACTTTTCCTCCTCTCTGTCTGGGGGAGGCGGGGCGCGAGGAAGGGGTTGCATTTTTACTAGCTGGAAACTTCACCACCACCCAGGAGACAGGTCCCCTAGGAAGGGGCAGGGACGTTTTGTGGGGAGGGCTTCAGGAAAAGGAAAGCTTTGTCCCCAGAAGCAGAGAAGCAAGCAGGCAGGATGTGCCTGCACAGGCCCGGGGAGCGGGGGAGAGCCAGGGGCAAGAGGTACCTTGCCATCCGCATTGTCCACGTAGGAGTCCCCTGGCAGCGGCAAGCCCCGCCTGGGCTCCTGAGGGATCAAATGCTTGGTTTTGCACGGTCGCTTCCCGGATGGTTTCTCGCTGTTGTCGGTGTATTTCTGCGGCAGGGGCGAAGGCTGCCAATCCATTTCTCCGTCCGTGCACAGCACATCTGTCAGGGGGAGAAGCAGCGGGCGTTACACAGTTGTAGCCGGTGAGGAAAGAAAAGCCCATTGTTAGCACTGATCGTTGGAGCAGCTTCAGTTTTTAAAGATATACCAATTATGTTTTCAAAGCACTAATATTTTAATCATCCCACATTCAACCGGCAAATAGGCTAACCCACGAAACGCCAAATGGCAAGTCGCTTCAAAGGGCCGCAAGAGAGGGCAGAAGCCAGCCCTTCTTGCGCTCCCGTCCCCACCCGTGGGGGGCCTGGGTGCTCGGGACAGGGCGACTGGGGACAGCCTGAGGCTGGAATGAGGGCACTGACAAGCGCCCGGGGTCACCCAAGACTTCCCTTCCTGCCCAGCCGCGGGCTGGGTGATGAGGAGCAGCCCAGGAAGTCGAGCTCCCGCCTCACTGTCCATTCCATAAGGAAGTGTGCAGGCTGAAAGGACCTCATGAAGAAAACTCCCCGCTCGCCACACGCTACTCTTGTCAACTTGGATGGCGCTCAGGTCCCCTCCAGGGCCGTTTCCCACAGAGGGCGAGTGATCCACCCTCCAGGAGCGCCCCCCGCCCCGTGCGTACCTTGTTCATTGTCACTGCATTTAAGGGACTCCTCCAACCAGCTGCTGTTGCTTTTGGCCTCTGCCCTTTTCCTGCCAGGTTTCTCTTCGGAGATGCTATTGCCCTGGGGGGTGACCGCAGGCTGAACCGCCTGGGTCACTTCCTTCCTGCCCTGCCGGCCAGGTTTGCTCTCTGCTCCCCCCGTTCTCTAAGGTGCAGCAAGCGGGGCTGCTTTCTGGGATGGAGCCCTGTTAATTCAATGCACACCTCAGGTTGGTCAGCTCACTATAATGTGGCTCTTCTAAGTGGTTAGAGGAACTGTTTGTCATTTCCCTCTCAGGCCAGTCAGCTAATGGAGAAGTAACTACAAATTAATGAAGAAGCCCCCCGGGGCAGGGGTGGGGGTGGGGAACAAACTGTCTTACACATCACTAACAGGGGTGGGGGAGGGGACGGGTGTGGTCACTGTGTTGGCTGGAACTTGTCACCAAGTCTCGGGAGGGGGCCTATTTGCCTTTGGCCACCTTTGGGCTCCAGCCCCTGCACCTGGCTTTGGGGGGGTGGGGGGTGGGATGGGGGTGGGGGGTGGGGAAGGTGTGAGTGGCTCCCCCCAGGGCTCCAGGGTGGGACTGGAACTTTCCACTGCTCCGCTCCAGGACTTCCGTAGGGTGCCCTGCGGGCCCGAAGCCAAACCAAGCTCACCTTTGGAGACCCGTCTCCGCTTGGCTTTCAGCAGAGAGTCCTCTGGGAGCCCAGTGGTCTCAGTGTGGTTCCTATCGCCAGACACCTTGCGCTTTCTGTTCAGCCGGAGGGTGGGGCTGCGTGACGCGTCCGGGGCCGCCTGGTCGGCGGGGGACTCTCTGGGGGGCCCCGTGTCCATGTCCTCAGGAAGATCACTGTCTTCTGGGGCTTCAAAGCGGTCAGGTTTGCTTCCATCATAACACTCCCCTAGGGGAGGGGAGACAACCCGGAAAGGAGGGAACAAAGGTCACCAGGAGCAGGCAGGACCCCCATGCCCAAGGCAATCTGCTACCAACAGACCGCCCCCCTTTGGAGACCAGGGGCCTCACACGCCGGAAGCACAAAACCCTCAGAAAGACGTCCCGAAGGAAGGACAGCTGAACACAACCAGCAAAGAAAGCAGAAAATGAGGCGCGTAGTCCACTCACAATCCATCCTTCAAGGGTCAATGTGAGGCATCTACACCATACGTCTATAGGCATGTGAGATCACTCCCTAACTGCTTAACTCTCCAAGGTGGCTTACTTTTAAAGGGGGGTGAGTGACCTCACAGTAAGATCCAACCAATCAGGGCAGAGCTACAAATGACTATGGAAACAGCTGCTAGTCAACAAAAAAGGCTGATGTCATCAAGAGACCAAATAGCCCCCAACTGCCATCTACACAGACATAGCACCAATGTTCACTTGGGTCAGCAGGGGCGAGGGTGAAGAAAAAGGGTAGGGAAAGAATGCTGGGAGGCTGGGAAGCTGGGGAGACCAAGGCAAGAGGAGCCTGGCAAAGGGAAAGGAAAGGCTTCCTGGTGCACACACAAGGGTCAAGGGCAATTTCAAAGAACTCAACCAGATTGCTACAAGTCCGTCTGTCCTCTTTCCACACCCGTGGGGGGAAAAGCATTTCACTGCCATCGAGGGGCTGCTCCTATTTCCTGTCTAGGAAGAAGGCCCTCAGTGACACCAGTCACCCACCTGGCACGTCTCCACGCCTTCCTTCCCAGGCAACAAGCATCTAAGGACATTTCAAAGACAAGACTCCAACCCCCTTCATGGGGGTGGGGTGGAGGGGGGGGTGCGGCGGGCAGGGCTGAACTGCTTGCTCCTGCCCCCTCTGCTCAATCTAGCATCCACTTGGGGCTTTTCCTCCAATCAGCCCAGCCTAACATCACTCCTCACTTTTGCTCTAGCCAAAGAAACAGTTCAACTGCTTTGCTAGTCACATTGTTTCTAACACACAAAGAATTCCATAATGATCACTGTGCTGTTAAAGAGTTCCCCGAAGATGACCCTGTGTCCATCACCGGCCGGGGGTGGGGGTGGGTGTATGAGTTTGGTATTTCGTTAACACCTGAGCTAAGCTCCCACAGCCCGTTTTTCTAGATGAAATCATGGACACACCCCTCACATGCTGCTCGCATTTCTCCTCCTCTCCCTAGACCACTTCAAGTATCACTCCCACTTCTGCCCAGCCGGCTGGTCCCCTGATCAGCCTCTCTTGGGGGCATTCCCAGCATTTAATGGCAGCCAGTTGTGGGGATGAACCTCACCCTGGCCTGGGCTAGCCTGACCTGTGTTCTCAATGGTGGAACACACTTAGCTTTTCTCCAAGGGTATCCCAAGGTGGGGCAGATCCCCATCTACTCTTGCCGGAATGGTGGAATCACCCCAACCGCGAGGGTCTCCTGCCCCAAACTCCTGGCCTGTGCTTACGGGTGATGCAGCCCAGGCTACCGCAGGCCCGGTGAAGACGGCGTGCTGTAACTCTCACTCCGGCTGCTCTGTGACCCTCTTAAACACTCGGGCAGGAATGGCGCCAATTTACAACTCGGCCCCCCTCACTTGTAAAGTGGGAATGTTACTGCTAGCCTCCCTCCAGGGGTGGGCTTCATAATCACGGGCCGGGCTCAGCACAGAGAAAGGCTGGAAAAATCCCTTTAACCAAAAGATGCCAAGACTTTCAGACCAGCCTGAATCTCAGGCCTGAAATGTAGGAAATTTTAAGAGGTGAGCCCTGCTGGTTACACCATTGGACTTCTCGGGTCCAATCTGGTCCAATCAGCCTTCCCTAAAAGCTCCGTGGGAGGGCATCCATGGAGGAATGGAAGGGCTACCTTAAGAACCCCCATGTCCAATTTGAAAGTTTCTTTTTCCAAACTAGGTCCATCCACCCTTCCCCCAACCCCGGAGCCTTTTAGGGCAAAGATCTCAATTCCCCTCAGCTAAGGCCCCCCAAGACCTTACGCTAGTGTGACCTTACCCAGGCCACTAATAACCCTGAAGGACACCCACCCCGACTGCCCAAGATGCCCATGGCCACCAGCTATGGGGTAGAGGCTCCGTGTCACTTGGAGCTTCTCAAAGACTGTTCTAACCACGACCCACAGGAGGATGACCCTTGAGGGCAAAGGAGATGGGGAGATAAATAGATACACGGGGATCCTAACCATCAGGCTTTGCCATCATTGCTACTTTTGGCCCTTCTAAAAGTGGGAAGCCATGTGCCCTTGGTCACCCAGTCTAAGCAAGATGTGAACGTGGTCCCTGCAGCATGGTCCTATGACTCACAGCACATATATCCCAAATGCATTATGGTTGTACCACAGCATCACCTCACAGAAGCATCACCACAGCAACATTTACAAGTCACTGTGGCAGCAAAGCACCCTCACCACTGTTGAGCCATGCCCAGTGAGGCCTAAACAAGGTGAGAGGGTTCTGAGTCGCTGGAAGGCTCCCCAGGATTAAAATCCCCTTCTCTGTAGCTTAACTATAGTAGCACCTCCAGTCAGGGCTAACCTTGATCAAAGTTACACCCGCTACACAAGGGGTGCAGGGACCTCTGTTCCAAAGTAGTTTACACACGTGCAGGTGCTCAGCTGGAAGAGTTCCCTGAGCAAAGAAGTTTCATGAAGCCCCTCGACTGAGGCTTCCTCCAGCTCCTGGCCAGGCACTGCCACTGAGCAGGTCCTAGGCCTGTCCCAGCCAAGTGGTTGGCAAGGGAGATGGTTACTCCAAGTTTGAGAAGGAAGGGACCAATGCCTCCTTGCCCCGCCCCATCTTCAAATGCCACTGAGGGTTCCTAGTGATGAACTTCCAAGTCTGAGGAACCTCCAAACTCATTTGGTGAACTTCCAAAATAAAAATTTCACTCAGCCACCCATGTGATCATGAAGAATAAATGAGTGTCTCGGCCACTGTGTTTTCAAGTTAATTTCTTTTTTAAACAAGCCCCTAGCAACAAGATGCACCCGCACCAGGACAACCAGGGCCACGCAAACAGCACCCACCACCTTGGAAGCTCCTGGTCCCTCCATGGGTAGGGGCTGCCTCAGAAGGGGGAAGGCATCTTGAAGGCATCCTGGACCCTCTCTGGGACCCCTGCCCGCCCCAAATCCCCGCCCCAGCTCCCATGTGCTCACAGCTCGGCTCTCGGCCACACCGACACCCATGAGAAGGACCTGAGCCCGTATCAGCTCAAGACATGATGGCCCAAGAACAAGAAGGCCCGTTCATATCCAGCTGAATGGAATGAACACCTGCTGTGCCTTGGATGTGGAGGCCGTGGTAAGAACAGTGGCCCCTTCAGGTGACCTTTCCTGACCAGCTAGTTACAAACCCCACGTCTCTACAAGACAGAGGGTGGGTGGGGAACCCACCTCCATTGCCCCAATCTTTCAAACGGAGCCCCTCACCTTCCCCAACCCTTCTCCTGCCCTCCCATGGTGGCCATTCATGGCTCACTGGGCCATGTCCCGGGTGCTCCAGGAAGAGACCCGTCGGTCGGTCTGAGATTGGAGGCAGGCGGTGGGGGGAGGGGGCTTTCGGAATCATCTGGGGCTCAGGCCCTGCTCCCCATCAGCCACACCGAGTTCTCGTCTCCAAGCTCAGCAGGAAAGACTGGGAAGGACGCACACAAACGTCTCTGGGAAGAAGGGCGGGTGAGGCCACTGAGACATGAAGGGCAGCGGCCACCCTGGGTTTGGCCACGTTGCTGGAGAAAAGGGCGAGAAGACTCGAGGCCGGTTAACTGCCCGCTCCCTTCCTCCAGCCTCCCTCACCGTCCACCCAGAACAGGCAGGTCCCCTCCTCAGAAAAGTGCATCCCCGTGAACTTGGCCTTGCCCACTTTTACCACGTCTCTCTGAGAAACTTCCCCAAGAGCTGAGTCATGAGGCCACTCAGGAGAGTAAGGGCTGCGTGTCAGCTGTGAGCACAGGCAAGGAGGGAGGCCTTCTTGCTGCTTCACTCCAGGGTGGCCTGGACCCTCCGTTTTTCATTCCAATCCCGAGGGGGAGGAGCTCGGAATCGTCTACTCCAGGCACATCAAGAGCCCCATCCCTCGGGTAAGGCCGCCACTGACTAGCCCCAGAAATCCCCTTCTACGGGAGCCACGTAGGACAAACCGGTCCCGGTGTGGCTTACCCAGAACCCTGGCCACAGGCCTTTGTCTGACCCCAAAGATGAGCTGGGGCAGGGCAGTGCTCCAAGCAGCACAGAGAAGCACACGCTGCTGCTGACCACAATTTTCCCGAACTGCATCAGGCACCCACGACCTAAGCATGCGGGCGAACGCCGACCCTACGACTGGGTCCAAGGGCCTGGGCCTCCCAAACGTGCCCACCACCCCCAACTGTCCCGTCTCAGGAGGATTTCACGCCCACCCTGTCCTCGACGTTCACCTAGGTGCCCTCACTCACCATCACCGGTGAGGTTTCTGGGGTCCGGAGCAGGCTGCAGGCCACAGGCCACAGGCCACAAGCATGCACACTGAAGAAAGCGGGAGAAAGACCTCCACTTGCTGCCAACACATCTCATTAGCCCAGGAAGTCTCGAGGGCAAAGCCCGAAGTCAACCCCAGTGGGGGAGCAGCTGATGGGACCGCAGAGTGTGACTCGAGGCAAACACTAGCTTTCTCTCCAATTTGGCCTCCAAAACATAATACACCCCGTCTGGTAGGAAGAACGCCCTCGTTGATCCCACGCCCTTGGAGCGTGCTGTCAACTCCTAATGACTGCAAACAAGCCTGCCACAGAAAATAATTATGCTCATCTTTCTGGTGCCTTCATCAGCCCTCATCTCATTTGAACGAAACCTCTGCCTTTGGAGGGAGAATCCGAGTACTCTCCACTCCCTCCCATAGGAGACTGTCACTCTGGAGGGTCTGGCTCTGGCTGCAAGTGTCATTCCACTGCTACCAAAAACCCGTATCCGTACCTGCTACAAAACAGAACACATACCTGCTACGCTGGAGGTCTTGCACCGCCATTCCTCTGCTCTACTGTATCAGACTATTACTAACTACAGGACTAGCATTGCTCCGGAAAAAGGAGATGCGTGCCAGGAAACAACATTTCATAGGTGCTTCACTCCTGGATGCCGCAACGCTCAAAAGGACAACCAGCCTTGCAATCCACAGCTGGGAAGGGTGGCCAGAGCAGTCCGTTCTCCGAACAGCCAGCACCCAGACGCTGGGCCGTCGGAAGCGTATTGTTTCCTCTCACCTCCCTCGGCACTGGGGGAGGAACCGCCCCGTTCCCACCGACGTGGTACCACACGCGAGCCGCCTGGGTTCACTTACATCTCTCACTGTCGTTCTGGTCGGCAATGGCCTCCTCCAGGGCGACCGACTTTGGCTTTTTGTCCTGACTTCCTTTCAGCCTTTCCCAGTCAGCGGGGCTGAATTTGCGCACCTCGGAGTCTTTGGTCGTCGGGTGGCCACCTTCTCGCTCTTTCATCTCCAACTCTGAGAAGCGCATCACTGCACGCTACAAAGAGAACGGAGATGGAAAAAAGACACACCTTACCACCAAAGCTATTTCACTGCCCTTACCTTAAAGGAAAGTATCTGCAAAGAAAAGTTTGCCCAAAACCAACCACAATTTATGATACAACTGAGATATTTTAAAATTGAACGATAAAAACGTAAGAGTGTCTATGTGTAACTAGTCACACACTCTTTATTCGTAAAGCCGTATGTACGTAGAGATATATGTGGTGTGTATGTATAGCCATACATACACTGTGGCATACAGACAGACATTCTCTTTCGAAGGTAAATAAAACAAAACAAAAATACAACGCAAAGAAAGCGAAACAAAAACACAACAGAAAAGAAAACAAATGCACAATGAATAAAGACGACCATGGCCCACAAACTTCCCTTTGTATATTTGGAAATGAAATTTAACTCAAAAGGTTTATGGAAGATTCTAGTAATAAAAATTTGAAGAACTGACCTCACAGTAAGCAGCGGGTAGACATAAAATACTGTCCTCTTGTAATCCTTCCATCTATGTAATTAAAATGGGCACTCAATGGATCATTTAGATAACTTCATCCATTTTTATAAGCATGAACCAATTTTTTTCTTAACATTGCAAAACAATTTGGCTTTATTTGTCTTTTAATTAAAAGTAAAATACCTTAAGGAAATTCCTATACAACATCTATCATTCACTAGCAAGTTAAATACATACTCTATCCCTTTAAGCAAGGTTTGTGTTTTTGGTTTTTTTTGTTTGTTTGTTTTTTTGGTGGAAAAACAAAATTGCACGAATCTCACAGACATGCGGCCGCTACACACCTCCACCAAGTATCACGTGAGGCATTCTGAGCAGCGCTTTTAGGTATATTTGTTAACGTACAGTAACGGCAGAGAAATCAAAGCGACTGATAGGTAAACGTCACGCAGTCTTTTAGACATCCTTCTCAATAATTAAAACTTCCGTTATCAGCATTCGAGTGGAGTTCGCTTAAAATCTACAGAATAACTTCAAGTATCCACTTACGTCCCCTTACTGGACACATTTCAAACATTTAAATTATCCTAAGCTTCATTAACCAAATCAGCCCGGTGTCCTGCCCTATCATACCCCCGGCCCCCTCCTCTTCACACATTAAAAAAACCTGACAACTGGTCAGGCTCCTGAAATTCGGGTGGGGGGGGCTCACCTGCAATGCCCGCTGCTCCCGGCCGAGCTGACTGGAGTCTGCGTACAGTCCGGTAGCGACACACTTGAACCGGGCACCCACGTAACCAGCGGAGTTTGCGATTCTCTTTGCCAGCTTAGATGGCTTTGGTTTCAGAACTTTGCCATCGGTTGATCCTGCCTCGTCAGCTCCGTCTTTGGTGTAGGTGGGGGTGACGTCCACACTCGGTGGGGCACTGCCCACGCAAAATGGTTTGGGATCCTCTTGGGTTTTCCCGAAAGTGACCGCAGAGCCGTCGCTCCCCAGGGTCGGCTCCAGGAATGGAGTCGAGACCGGCGTCGCCAGGTTCTCCTTGTTGGTTACCGCTGGAACATTCTCCTTGCTTAAGCCGGAAACTGGCTGGCCCGGAGCCTGTTTGAAAGTATAGGCTTCGTGGAAGTCACTGATGCGCCCCAACTCCTCTCTCAGGGCAATGAAATCCCGCTGTGGCTGTAGGGCCACATTTTACTTTTTTATTTTTAATATATGTTCACATGTTTCCATAAAGGATCCAAGGTGCCCCATAACGTAAGGACACACAATATTAGCTTTAAAAAAACATGAAAAAAAAAAAAAAAGGTAAATCATGATCCTGGAAATGGGTTGTATCCTTTTAAGGGGTGAGAATAACAGAATGAGTGAGCCAAAGATTTGGGAAAGGATCTCACATTTCCAAATGTCCAAATCTTAAAATTGCACCAAGTGGGAATGTAGCTGTGGCAGTATTAACCTGAGAGAGCTCTATGATCGTTGTCTTGACTCATCACTTGCTTGCAAGGTTATAAATGACAGGGTAAGTGAAGGAGGGCAAGTAGACAGATAAGAGTCATTTCCTCATTCTCAAAAGAAGGGGCATCACCTAAGGAAGGGGACTCCAAAATCCTACAGGAATCCTCTGGATATACTAAATTTTCTAGGTGGCAAAAGTATCTCATTTGACCCTAGCAGCCAGATGGAACTTAGAAAAGTAGTGAAAAGCTACTCAACTGAATGCACGTCATATGACTACGAGCACGTCAGTGAAAAGTTCAAGGGAAGATGCTGTGGAAGAGCAGTTCACCTTGTGCTTGAGCGTCCTCAGAACGTGCAATGGGAGGTGCAGTACCTGCTCTGTCTCACAGGGACCCTCCAACCTCTAAACGCATCTTTCCTGGGAAGCTGAATTCAAAAAGTCAATTTAAAAACAAGATAGGGCTTCCCTGGTGGCGCAGTGGTTGAGAGTCCGCCTGCCGATGCAGGGGACACGGGTTCGTGCCCCGGTCCGGGAAGATCCCACATGCCGCGGAGCGGCTGGGCCCGTGAGCCATGGCTGCTGAGCCTGCACGTCCAGAGCCTGTGCTCCGCAATGGGAGAGGCCACAACAGTGAGAGGCCCGCGTACCACAAAAAATTAATTAATTAATTAATTAATTTAAAAAAGATAAAAGTCTCTAGTAGAGAAATTGTATCAGAGCCTAGTATTAAGAGCTGTAGAGCCACAAGTTTCCCATGATACAGCCTTAGCAGAGGCTGTTAAGGCAGTGACAGAAAATTTGTACCGAGGGAAATAGCAGAAGAGTTTGCCTACAATTCACGAAAAGGATCCCTGCACTTGGCCTGAAGGAAATCAGCAAAATTTGTAACAGCTTGTGTATTTGTATGCGGGATTGAGAATGAATTTCATTTTTTAATTTCTCTGAATTATCACATAAGATTCAGAAGATGCTCTCTCTGCCTAGAAGCCACCCCACTGGGATAACTATGCCTACGGAGTTCCTTTGCCTATGACTCCGACTTGCTAACAGACTGGCAGCCTGGCCCCAGGGCCTGGTCGCTGCTCCCAGTGCAATGGTGGATATGGTGTCAACGGTTGCAAAATCAAAGCCCCTTACATCCTCTCCATGCCTCGGTCCCACCCCCCACCCCACTCACCATTGACGTTCAGGAAGGGGAAGGCGTCCTGGATGGGAACGTGGTGCTGTGACTGGTCCAGCTCATCTTCCTCATCTTCTTCATCCACATCATTATCTTTCTCATCCCAAGGAGCAGATCCAGTGGATCCTACCCGAGAAACACACACACACACACACAAAGGTCAAAAGTGAGGCGCTCACGTTGCACTGTCATCCCTGCAGCTGACCCACTGTTCAAGCTAGGCACTGCCAGCACAGAGGTTCCTTGGGTTCAGTGTGCACCCTCAATGCCAAAGAGTGGGAACCAAGGGTGTTCACCCCACTCCCAGCTCCTCCTACGGAGCCCCAGTGCAAGCTCTCATCCCCTCCCCTATCCAGGAGCTGCAGACCCTACTCCCTTCTCCTAGAAATCTTTTAATTCCTACTCTAAACCCCTTTCCACACATTCGCATCCCTTCTAAGGGCCCAAGGAGCACAGCTTCTCTCCTTTATAAGCTTACTGTGAAGACAGACCCTTCCCTCATGGCAGAGCCTCACTAGATGCACTGGAGGTCAAGTCTAAATTATCTGGCTCTTAGTCGGAACTTGCTAAACATTGAGTAAATATAGGGATCAGGTGGTATTTTCCTAGGAAAAATACCATACAAATTAAATGATCACTTACCCATCATTTATAAAGAGAACTTAACAGCCTTCATAATGTCATGGCAATTGATTCTTAGAACAGCCTTTGAAATACGCAGGAAAGATGAGAACCCAGATTTTATAGTGGAAGAAGCTGAGGCTCAAAACGTTGAACGACTTGATTCAATGTCCCACAAGTAGTGAAATGGAAAGACCGAGGTTTATAACTCAGACCTTCTAAGTTTTAAGCCCTCCTTCTTCTAAACTACCTGGCCTCTCTTCTCAGTGTTGAGTCCCAAGAGAAGTTATTTTTTATAGAACTCAATACCCTCTCTTCTTTCTAATGCTTTACTGTTCCACTGGGTGGGCAGGAAGACTGTGCTGAGTTTATACCTTTTGTTCTCTGGGTTCTTTCTAGGGACAGGATTTCTTGCTTTATTTACCAGTCTTCAACATTGTAAGCGAGGCGACTTTCAAGTCGACTATCGCTTTAAGGGTCCAGCCCGGAACCTGGCACACTGTCCACCTTCTCCCCAGCAGCTGGGGCCTCACCTGGGTTAATGATAGAGCCCTGGGGCTGGGGGATGTCACACACTTGATATATCTTCACTGGGTTCATGGGCACCTCCTTGGTGCCGTCGTACATCAGGTTGAATTCCCTGCTCTTGTTGAGCGCACAGCGGAGCTGGGCCTTCCATTTAGCTGGGTCGGGGTCGTCCACCCCTTCCTGGTACTTCCCCTGTCTCCACAGCCCAGGCCTGAGGGATAGGAAACTGCAGTGCATGCCTGCTTGTTGCCCAGAAACACTGGAAAGTGTGCCCGCCCTCCCTCATACAGACACAGATACACACAGCCCTGCCTGACCGCCCCATCACCCCAACTCCAATTTACAGAGACTGCAGCAGAAAACACCACGCTGGGGACCAGGCAAGGCAGGGCCTGAGACAAATTAAGCCAAATGCAAATACAGTATTTTAAAAAGAGGAGCCTCATCTCAAGTGCTTGTGCCAGCATCACCTGTCAAGACTACAATGGCCTTAATGAAGGGTTGAAAATAAAGAAAAATCTGGAACAAGTATACACCAAAATACTAATGGTAACTTTTGGATAGCAAGACTTCAGGTAATTTTGTTTTGCTTGCCTTATTTGTTTTTCACATGAACTGCTTATATAGTGAGAAGAGAAAGGGAGGTGGCGTATGATATGAAGAATTTAGGCTTGCTGTTCCCTCTCCCTTCAGTCTTTAATCTGATGCACAAATAACTGTTGAAACCAAGTACCTTTAGGAGTAGCAGCCCATAGGAGGGCAGGAAGCACGCTCTGGGGGTTCAGCTGGCCTCAGTGCGAGGCTGAGGGCCTCAAGTCCTAATAAACTCACACCACCTGCCTTTCCCTGCTTCCTCAAACTCCCACATTGGGAACATTTTGCTGGGAACACCAGGGGCTGGTGGCCTGGGCCAAAACCAGTGGGGCCCCGCCTCTCTGGTTTTCAATTTCCAGGTCTAACAGGCATTTATGTGTCTGTTCACGGGATATCAGCCCTCCCCCACTGTTAACGTATCTCAGATGTCTACACTTTCTTCAGGGCTGTGACGTACGTGCTGGTGCAGAAAAGGGGGATGTCTTTTGCAGAGGACTCAAGATCAAGAGAACGAGATGGACCGGCCAGACTGCTCCCACTTGATGTTAGGAAGATAAGGTGGCCGTGTAGTTAGAATTCTGCAGGGGAACATAGCCTATAGAGTCTATGGGTTTGCGGATCCACAACTTTTATTTTTTCAGTAATGCCAACCAAGCTCATAAGAGACTGACATATAATCCAGAATGCCAGTCTACTCGTTTTCAATGGGGGATAAAGCTGGTCAGTGACCAGCATGGTTAAGTCCAATAACCTGGACGTAACCATGTATGATCTCAACCAGTAACTCCTGTATCTGGTTTCTAATGACAATTCCAAGAACATAAGACCCACTCAACATTTAAATCCAAATTTTCAGATGACTCCAAAGCTAAATGGAAATGATTTGATATTGAACTCTAAATCTGCATTATCTAGACTATCTCTTACCCAGTTGGGTAACCCAGAATCGACAGTAAAAGGCTCCTGCTTTCCCAAAAATCACAGGGCATAAAAATGAAAAGCACTGGAAAGGCAAGACCCCCAGTGAATTTGCAAAGCTGCTCTTGTGTCTTTTTTCTTTTGGACCTTGAAGCCAGGAGAAATTCTAAAAATACAAATGTATTCATTTTTAAAACTTGACTTGACTATTGTTCAGATCCCCAAGCCTACAAAAATAATTTTATTTTTTTAAAAATGTTCCCTGCCCCAAAGGAGTTTACAATCCCTTAAAGGAGACAGATGAGTCAATAGATCAGAAATACAGATACTATGTGAACACCAGTAAAACTGCCTAATCCGTAAAGAGTCGGGGGGTAGGTATGGTTGGCCAAGTTTATCAGAATTTATGATTCTAGGGCTGAATCTTGAACATGGGTAGAAGTTAACCAGGTGAGAAGCGTGGGTCACGATACTCTAAGCAGAAGAAGCTTTATGGGCAAAGGCAGAGGCTGAAAAGCACAGTGCTTAGGGGACCTACAAGCAGTTCAGCTTGCGTGGAGGCAGCATGAGATCAAAGTCTGGGCTTGTAAGTAGGAACCATGCCAAGGAGTTTGGACCTGATTCTTAGAACACTGAGAACCACTGAGAGATTTAAGCAGGTTGTGATGGGATCAGATTTAAGTTTTAGAAAGAACCATCTAGCTGCAGGACTGAAAAGGGTTTGAAGGGAGGCAAGGCATGAAGATAACACATAGTCTCTATATAATCCATATAATAGTGTCACTAGGGCCTGAACTAAGGAGGTGGCAGTAGGGATAGAGGATACAGGTAACGAACGAGCCGTTAAAGACACTGACTTGACAGAGCTTGATGAGGAACTGAGTCCTTGAAGAAGGTGAGAGAGAAATCAAGGATGATTCCCTGGTTTAGGGTTTGGGAGACTGGGTGGGTGGTGATGCTGGCCACTGAGATAGGAGCAGGTTTAGAAAGATGATTTCCCTTTGGAAATGTCAGATTTCAAATGCCTGTGGAAGGCCTAGGGGAGAATGCCCAGCATGCCCAGGGCAGTTTTTTATCCCCACTCACCTCTCACATCACCTGAGGGACTCTCCCTGCCTGCCTCCAGCCTGGAAGAAGGTCCACCAGATTACTGACGTCTCTGCCCTGTGGGCAAGGACCAATTTCGTTTCATTTCTGTATCCCTGCTCAGGCTTTAGCACACAGTAGGTCAATGTGTATTTGTTGAATTGCCTCAAATTTACAGAAATACACTTCTTGGGGAATGAATAAGTTGCTATTACACATGGAAGACCAGAAAAACAGCTATGAGCAGAAGGCCAAGGAGACACTGCAGAAAGTGCTGGAGGAGAAAATGCGTGCAGGACAGCAACTGCAGAGCAAACAGGTGTGGGGATGCTCCATAATCCTTGGGGCTGGGAACCCTGGGGCAGTCTGGGTGGCAAGGGAGCCAGCTGCACAACCCCCTGGAACCCCCAAGGCACCACCCTCTCCTCTGATCTCCCTCAGCGGTCCCTGGCCCTGGCCGAGCACAAGTGTGAAGAGTGGAAGAGCCAGTACGAGAGCCACCCCCAGCATGCAACTGTCCCCGACCCTGCCAGCCCAGTAATCATGAATGCCGTCTTCCTTCTCTTTTTTACAATGTGGTACATATGGATTTTTTTAAATGAGATTTAACCAGCTTTTCAACCTTTCTTCTTTCTAACAATATCAGTACTCTCTGACTCTCCAAATGCGCCTTTTCAAGTGGATTTAATTTATGGAAAAATCACCCTTCATACTTTCCCTTTCTTTTTTAAACCTCCCCATGGTAGTGTAATGTAGTAGAAGGAGATTTGGCCTGGGAGCTTGGACACCAGGGTTCTAGCGGCAGTAACCCACAGTTACACACGTTATATTATTAAAGAAAAAAGTCACTTACAGAAATGTATGAGGCCATTATGCACATACACACAAATATATATTCACTCATATATCCATAAAAAAGTAGTCTGGAAGGTTCTATAAAATGTTAAAGGTGTTCATCCCAGGGTGGAGGAGATATACGTTAACTATATTACCCTCTTAAATTTTTACGGTAAATGTATATTACTTTTATAATTTAAAAAGCCAAACTTTTCATTTTTAAAAACCTAAAACATGAAAGAAAACTGGAAAACCAACAAAATTAAAACAATCCCTAAGTCTGAGGCAACGATTTTTTTATCCGAGTACAAGTGATGAATGAAAATACTAAGTAAGAATGGTGTGTGACACCTTAAAGTATAGAAAAGAATACAGTAAGGCAAGTAGGCATTAAGATAATAGAATATAAAAAGTTACCCAGATATATTCAGACAACGGACTACTATTCCAGTAATAAAAAGAAATGAATTACTAATATGAGCTACACGGATGAGTCACAACAACATGAGGAGCCAAAGAAGCCACGTGCAAAAGGGTACTTGTTGTATGCTTCCATTCATATGAATTTCTAGAATAGGAAACACTAATACATAGTGAAAGAAAGCATGTCAGTGGTTGCCTGATGCCAGGCCTGGGAAACTGACTGTAAAAGGACAAGAAGGAACTTTTTGCAGGTATTGGAAGTGTTCTGTATCTTGACTTTGGCGATGACAATATAGATATACACATTTGTCAAGACTTATCAAATTACATGCTTAGAACGGGTACACCTTGTTGAATGTAATTCATACTTCAATAAAGTTGATTTTAATGTTAAATTAAAAAGTCACCTATGGGTGGGCTTCCCTGGTGGCGCAGTGGTTAAGAATCCGCCTGCCAATGCAGGGGACACGGGTTCGAGCCCTGGTCCGGGAAGATCCCACATGCTGCGGAGCAACTAAGCCCGAGTGCCACAACTACTGAGCCTGCGTGCCTAGAGCCCATGCTCTGCAACAAGAGAAGCCACCGCCATGAGAAGCCCGCGCACCGCAACGAAGAGTAGCCCCCGCTCCCTGCAACTAGAGAAAGGCCACGTGCAGCAATGAAGACCCAACACAGCCAAAAATAAAATAAAACAAAAAATAAATTAATTAAACAAAAAAACAGCAAACCATTAAAAAAAAAAAAAAAGTCACCTATGGGGACTTCCCTGGTGGCACAGTGGTTAAGAATTCGCCTGCTAATGCAGGGGACGTGGTTTCAAGCCCTAGTCTGGGGAGATCCCACATGCCGCCGAGCAACTAAGCCCGTGCGCCACAACTACAGAGCCTGTGCTCTAGAGCCCGTGAGCCACAACTACTGAGCCCGTGTGCCACAACTACCGAAGCCCACGTGCCTAGAGCCCATGCTCCACAACAAGAGAAGCCACCACAGTGAGAAGCCGGCGCACTGCAACAAAGACACAATGCAGCCCAAAATAAATTAATTAATAATAATTTAAAAAACAATAGTCACCTAGATGTCTGAGCGAGACAGAGTCCCTTTAAGCTTTCAGTCCCAGCTCTTCTCTGAAGCCTCCCCTCATTCACCCTGGCAGCATGTGACCACTTTGCATCTCTTTAACACCTTATATTTATCGGTTCCATTCAGATTTGATGCTTGAAAAGTTTTGTATATTTTATGTCTATCTTCCATTCAACTTGGTTCCTCTAAGGCAGGAACAATAATCTCTTTCATAAATTGAGACCATTACAAAAACAGAATTATGTTCCCTTTCCTCCCAATCAGGGGAATTTGAAGTAGGATTGATGAAATCCTGGAAATCATAAGCAAAAATGTCATTTCTGCATTTTTATGGCCAGAGGGTCCTGTGTTTTCATCAGATTCTGGAAGATATCACAGAGCCCAACAATGTTAAGAATCTCTGCTTTGAATCCATGTGCTTTCACCCAGCTCTGTGGTACAAGGCACCCTGCCCCTGGGGCAATCTGTCTGTGGTCCCTGCAAAGATGATAAACCCACATCAAAGACACTCACTCGGGCCTCCCTGGTGGCGCAGTGGTTGAGAGTCCGCCTGCCGATGCAGGGGATGCGGGTTCGTGCCCCGGTCTGGGAGGGTCCCATGTGCCGCGGAGCGGCTGGGCCCGTGAGCCATGGCCGCTGGGCCTGTGCGTCCGGAGCCTGTGCTCCGCAACGGGAGAGGCCACAACAGTGAGAGGCCCGCGTACAGCAAAAAAAAAAAAAAAAAAAAAGACACTCACTCTTCTGCATGTCCGTGGACTCTACTGCCATCTCTTCCTCCACAATGACGTCACTATCGCCATCTTCAAGATTCATTTCTGTCTCATCTAGAACACTGTCTTCTTCCTCTTCCTCCTCCTCATCTTCCTTGGAGACATCCTTTAATGTGGCAAGTAGTCTGTTGTAACCAGAAACTTGTTCTGGTTCACTCTATGCTTCACTTTCAGAACTTGAAGTATCTATAAACTCTCTGACTAAAAGGAAAATGGGGATTTTAAAAACAAAAATTATACTGTTCTTGTTGCTACCCCACGACTATCATCAGGTCCACAGTGGAACCAAGTTCAGACTTCTCTAGATAAAAACTAGCTTTTCTGCAAATACGCAGTCCTATCTATTCAACCAAACCTAGCACCAAATTTGTTTAAAACAGCTAATCTAGCTATGATTCTAGAAGCGCTTCCTCTTCTTTGAACTGCTCATGTTCCACATGGGAAGACAGCAAACTAAACACATGGAGCTTTAGGTTATAAGGCGATCTAACCTATGTGTCAGACATTTGGCACCTTTAAAGGAGCAACAGGAAAACTTACAACAAAAAAGTGTACTTTATTTCTGAGTCTGTGGTAATGAAATAAGACCTTTGATGATTTTGCACTCTATTTTATGTTAAGCAAACACGACATTCCCTCTTAGGATTCACCAAGAGCCCTCTGGTAAGCCTCCTTAACAGGCTAATCTCTCAGGACAGTTTCATACTCTATACTATATTAGTTATCACAATGGCATTTTAACAGACATCTGCACTTAAAACTAAGCAATATTACTAAAGTATAGCTTACATCTAAAATCAAAGAGAGTGGAAATGTAGCCAAACTTTAGTACCATATATAATCTTAAAAGTAACAGTCCAGAATCTACTATCATAAAGAAGGTATAAAGCATTACCAGTTGACAAGTCTGTGGTTTTGCTTCCTTTCTGGAAACCCTGAGAAGAAACAGGCAATGTTAAACTTTAACTACTAGTATGTAGCAATTAGGAAAAGTCTAATGATACAACTTTAAATGAACATGGCAGACTATACCGTTATAAATACATTATATCTATTGTCAAGTAAAAACTCCATATGCATTTGGACAGGTTTTGGAAGGATATGCCAAATAGATAATAAGAGACGAATGAAAAAGTCTAACAAGACCACATGACAAATACTACAGTCACACAGTAACAGGCTCTCATCCAAAAGATGGGAAATTTTGGCAAATAAAAGCCCTCGGGGTTCACCTTTTCTAGCAAGTTTCTTAAGTAGACCATCCCTCTGACTGTTGATAAAGCAGCCCAAAGGGGTGGGATGAGCACTAAGATCATAACTGAGAGTCTGGACACTTAGAGAGGAACCCACAACTACCCAAACATTACTTTCCTCATGGTCATTGAATAGATAGGTGATGTCGAGGGTCCCAAGCAATTCTTTTTTTTTTTTTTTTTTTGCGCTACGCGGGCCTCTTGTTGTGGCCTCTCCCGTTGCGGAGCACAGGCTCCGGACGCGCAGGCTCAGCGGCCATGGCTCACGGGCCCAGCCGCTCCGCGGCATGTGGGATCCTCCCAGACCGGGGCACGAACCCGTGTCCCCTGCATTGGCAGGTAGACTCTCAACCACTGCGCCACCAGGGAAGCCCCCAAGCAATTCTTTTTTTATTTTTTTTAACTTCTTTAATTTATTTATTTTGGCCTGCTATGGGTCTTCGTTGCTGCGCCCGGGCTTTCTCTAGTTGCGGCGAGAGGTGGCTTCTCTTGTTGCGGAGCAGGGGCTCTAGGCTCGCGGGCATCAGTAGTTGCACCACCCTGGCTCAGTAGTTGTGGCTCGCGGGCTCTGGAGTGCAAGCTCAATAGTTGTGGCGCACGGGCTTACTTGCACCGCGGCATGTGGGATCTTCCCGGACCAGGGCTCGAACCCCTGTCCCCTCCGTTGGCAGGCGGATTCTTAACCACTGCGCCACCAGGGAAGCCCCCAAGCAATTCTTTAAAAACATAGAAAACGAACACAAGCTTATAAAATCTCTGCCCAGTCGCCACACAGGAGGCGTGCCGTCTAGCATCAAACTACAGGCTCAACAAAGGGTAGGAAGACCGGCGAAGAACCCCATCTCAGGCGGGAAGCCGCCAGGATCCCCGGGCGAGCTAGGCCGGCGCCGGGGCAGCGTGGCACGCGGCGGGAGCTGCCCTGTCACTACCCCCGGGGCACCGGCGGACCAAACGCGGGGACACGCGGGCTCCCACCGGGAAAGGACGCCGGCAGCGCCGGTCCCAGCCTCGCCTCTCCATACCTGTCATAGAAGGGATGCTCCTCGCCGAAATCCCTTAGATGCTTCTTCTGCTTTTTAGTTAGGGAGTTGAGCAGCTGGCTCTGGCTCCGGCTCCGGCTCCGGCTCCCGCGTTTGACCATGGGGAAGACGTCAAGTCAGCCAACCTCCAAGAATCGCGTTTTTCACCTGGAAGTCGTCTCGTCAACCCACTCACGCGGGATTGCCAACGGCGCTTTACGGCGGAAGCAGGGTGCCATAAAGCAGACCCGCTTTACGTCGCGCTTGTACGACAGGCGTGGCTGTGAGAATCAGCCTGCATAAACGTGTAGTAACTGAGATGGTTGAATGCAGTGCCTTTCTATTATGCCATAATACAAATACCAACTAACATTTAAGGCTGCCGGTGCATCTCAACTCATCCTCACAACAGTAAACAAATAGGCCTTGTTAATAAGCCTGATATTGGAGATGAGAAAGCTGATGCTTACAAAAGGTTACACACACACTAGCAAGAGAGGAGATGGAAACCTAATTCTCTCTGATGCGACCACAGGCTTTTCCCACTAGGATCTGCCACATGCGTGTGCTATGTGAAGAATGAGGACGCAAGGCTGAGATTCCCGCCCTTACCCTACCCCCTCATTTTCTGAAAGTATTGCAAGGGCCCTTGGTAACACATCTGTTCTGGCATTTTTCATGTTATAAAAGCAAAAACACATCCAGAGAGGTAAAGTGACTTTCCTAAATCACCCGGAGAGCCGATGTTAGAGAAAGCAGTCAAACTCAATAAAGTGTCTCAAAACTGAATTGGGGCAAATTGGGATGGAAAACTTTTAAAGGGTAAGTAACTTTTCTGTATCTGGGTCGTGGTGGTGGTTACACCTGGTATACAATTACCAAAATTAATCAAACTGTACCTTTGAAATTGGTACATTTTAATGCAAGTAAATAATAATCTCAATAAACAAAGAGGTCAAAACAGCGCAACTGGACTTAATACTCTAGAGACAGGCAGAGTGTGCAGGGATACTTAAAAACCACAGGATAGGGCTTCCCTGGTGGCGCGGTGGTTGAGAGTCCGCCTGCCGATGCAGGGGACGCGGGTTCGTGCCCCAGTCCGGGAAGATCCCACGTGCTCCGAAGCGGCTGGGCCCGTGAGCCATGGCCGCTGAGCCTGCGCGTCCGGAGCCTGGGCTCCGCAACGGGAGAGGCCACAACAGTGAGAGGCCCGCGTACCGAAAACAAACAAACAAAACATGAAAAAGTCTCCAAAGTCTTTTGGAGGTGGGCAGCATCAGTAGCGAATCGGCTGCTCCAGGAAGTCGTCGGAAAGGAAGATTTAATGTCCTTGTCACCCATACAGACATCACTGTGATTTCGCTGAAGTCCAAATCGGTTCACATAACCCCCTTGCTTGAAATCCTTTAAGGGTTCCTCACCTTCCATGGGATTGGGCCTCAATGCCCCAGCAAGGCATGCAAGGCCTTTAGTGGGCTGAATCCTCACCTGTCCGTCTCTCCAACCTCTCTACTCCCACCCACCCACCTCAGCAACAGGGTCCACAGACAGTTCTCCAAACACATCTTTCCACCTTGCTCATGCTGTTCCCTCTCCCTGGAACCTTCTTTCCCAGGAAACCCTGACTCAGTGCATCCTCTCTGCAACTCCCCATGACCTTTCCTCTCTCCTCCACAGCAAGAGGAGCTTCTTTATCTTCTGGGTTCCCAAAACCCTTTGTAGACACCCTTCTAATCTAGCCCATGACAACATAATTATTTGTTAATTGCTTTGTCTCCCCCAACTAGACTATGAGGTCTTTCAAGGGGAAAGCCGGAGGTCTGAGCTTTTTAAATCATTAATGCCTAACATTATGACAGGAACATGGTAACTGTTTAGAAAATGTTTGATAAATGAATGAAGGTTTGCCTGCTAAGCCTCTGCCAGAAAAATGTGAAAAGCAGAATGTAGTTACACCAACATTCCACTAGAGAGAGGGAGGTAAAACTTTATCCCCTCTAGTGTAGCATTTTAGCCTTGTTCTCAGTCAGGTGAATATAATCTGATAAAATATTTCAGTTTTAGGCTAGGCCTAATATAAAACAACCTCTGATAAGCTTGAGGAAACATAATTATTCCAGGTCACTCTATGCCAGGCTCTGGGTTTGACAATGGATAGTTCTTCTGGGTACAGATGAATAGAAAGTGTAGGCACTATATATAATAGTGTTTTGCATTTTCAAGTTATGTAGAGTGCATTGAAATGCATTACAAAGCTTTTCTCTTTTCAGACATAATCTCGTTATCTAAAACATGCTCCACCTAGAAAACTCATTGCTCCTTACACAATAAACGCTGTGGAATCCGATGACTACCCAGCTCTCTAATTTCCTGTTGCCCTATATCCCTCATACCCTGTCTTGAACACACACACATGCTGTTCATGAAGTCAGCTGAAACAACTCATACAGCCTAAAATCTAGAATCTAGATTAATCTCAAGTTCAATACCGATGTTCAATGAGCGTGACAGGCTGACAAACGCTCAAAGGCAGCAGATGACCCTCCCCCACCGGCCCCCAACCCCCAGCAGCACCAAAACTCTGACTGAGCTGCTTCCTTAGCACCCAGCATCTATCAGTTTAGCATTTATCACAGTGTATCGTAAGAGTCTGCATACTTATCCATACCTGGATGAGGCTGAGGGCTCCTTGAAGAGGCTGGAATGGATCTTATTCTTTCCCCCAGCCTCAGCTACTAGCACAGCACCTGGCACGTGGTGTTTAGTACATTTTTTTTAATGAATAAACAAGCTCATTTCATTATACAGGTAGCGAGAGACTGATTTCTGCCAGCACTCTCAGGAAGAGGCTGGATGGCTTTGGGGTGTATACAGTCATGTATGCATACATGTGGTGGAGGAGACTGTCTGATTTGAGGCATCTAGGAGGAGACAGATGTGTGGGTGCACACACACCTTCCCCAGAATCTTCCCAAATCAGTAGCTGAGGTGTCGGAGCTTTCATAATTAGAGAGTCATACCTTTGGATTATTTATGGCTCCCTGTCAACATATCTTGAACACATGTGCCCTTGTTACCACTTATATTATCACATAAATTTCAAAACTCAAACTTCCCCAGCATCTGATCTGTATC
>NW_028294191.1:0-39806 GCF_964341445.2 Mesoplodon mirus | reverse complement strand
ACTGGTTTGCAGGGAAGAAATAGAGACACAGAGGTAGAGAACAAACGTATGGACACCAAGTGTGGGAAGCCATGGGGTGGTGGTGGTGGGATGAGTTGGGAGTTTGGGATTGACCTGTGTACATGTATATGCATAAAATACATAACTAATAATAACGTGCTATATAAAAAAAAATAAATAAAATTAAATTTCAAAATTTTAAAAAATAAAATTTAAAATAAAACAGAAAAAAGTTCTTCCCGTCACACAGATGTATTTATAGGAATGAATTATTTCCATGCTTATATCTATAAATACATAAAAGAGGAATAAAATCTAACTTGAACCATAAAAGAAAAGAAAACCTGAACCCACGAGTTATACAGAGGAAAACCCTATCAGGGCACTTGCTCCAGTGGTAAACAATTCTGAAATTGGTCAGAGGTGGGGAACCATCTCCCATACAGCCATCAACCCACCCCCCACGCAAGGAGCGTCCTCATTGCAAAGCTGGGGGACCGTGCCGAGGCATCTCTGAGTACACGTGAGCTGAGCCCCAGGCCAGCTGCTGCTGAACTGTTCCCACCCTTTCCAGGTAAAACACCTGAATATGTACAAGGGCTTGAAAGCCTAGAGGAAGGACCGTGGAGCCACACCAGCGACAGCACGCAGGCCAACTTGGTGCGGGCAGGCCAGCCAGGGTGGTCCTGGCCCCGGGCGCTCTTCCAGAAGCTTTCCATTGCCCTGCCTGAGATACCCCTCCTGTCCCGGCCCCCACTGCTTTTTTCCTTCCTCACCTCTGTCCGGAGAGAAATTCCAGCGGAAGGTATGGGTGACACAACCTCTTCTTTACAGGCGGCAGCCTGGCAACTCCTGCAGAAAGGCCAGCAGAACCCCACTCACACCGGGCCACCCACAAAGCTGTGGCCCCTCACTCCCTCCCACCAGCACAGCCCCGAGACTGCTGACGGGGCAGAGAATATGGAGTCAGGCACAGCTTCAGGGGCTATTGCTGCCTGGAGCGCTGTTTATATTGACCTCAACGAGGCACACCTGGGGAGGGCGGGCCGGCAGGGTAAGGCTGCCCAGGTCAGCTAATCCACAACCCTCAGGGAATCACATTGTTGAAAATGGACCCCGCTAAGGCAGAAGAGAAGCCAAGGGAAAAAAGGACACAATGCCATTTGCAGCACCGTAGATGAGTCTAGAAGTAATCACGTGACTTGTAGTAAGTCAGAAAGTGAAAGACACATATCATATCATATCACTTATAGGTGTTACCTAAAAATGGATACCAGGGCAGATATTTCCACGGAGAAGGGCAATCACAGATTCATTAAACAAACTTATGGTTCACCAAAGGAAAGGTGTGAGGATTGGTTTCATTACGATATCGGGGTTAACAGACATCTACAAACACAGGTGACATATATAATCACCAAAGACCTACAGAATACCAAGAGAGGACTACTCAA
This sequence comes from Mesoplodon mirus, assembly GCF_964341445.2. Classification (NCBI taxonomy): domain Eukaryota; kingdom Metazoa; phylum Chordata; class Mammalia; order Artiodactyla; family Ziphiidae; genus Mesoplodon; species Mesoplodon mirus. Next base: position 38,352 of record NW_028294191.1, on the reverse strand, counting down.
CATTCTGTCATAACGTACATGGGAAAAGGATCCCAGGAAGAACAGACATGTGTATATGTGTAAAAGAACCACACCTTCCACACCTACAACAAGCCAAACATTGTAATCAAACTTGCTGTAAGAAAAAATAAAAAATTAAATTAAAAACACGAACAAGAAGTAGTGAGACAAACGTGAGGGGCTTTCTCCTGGCACATTCCATTCTAAACTCCAATCTAGAACACCACTTCCACTGAGGCTCTCTTGCCCTAGTAACCAGATTTGGTAAGGGTGAACTGCTGCCACCTTGTGGCCGTTTCACACAACAGCAGCTTTAATCCCAACGCTAATGGTCAGTTGATATTCAAAATCATTGCAGGCCTGTAAATGACACCTGCCCTGAAAACAAATCCTGGGGTCACATATCGACCAAAATATTCAACGGACGTCCATATTTCAAAACGACCGTTTCAAAAGGCATATTTTACGCACATTAGTGTTCTGCTTCTTTTCCTTTCTTTCCTTTTTTGTTCAAAAAACACGGGAATGGAAAAAGGCATCCCTCAGAATGGGCGAAAATCGTTGCAGACGAATCAATGGACAGAGGTTTAATCTCCAATATATATAAACAGCTCATGCAGCTTAATATTAAAAAAACAAACAACCCCCAAAAAATGGCCAGAAGATCTAAAGAGACGTTTCTTCAAAGGAGACACAGAGATGGCCAAGACGCACATGAAAAGCTGCTCAACAGCACTAATTATCAGAGAAATGCAAATCAAAACTACAATGAGGTTTCACCTCACACCTGTTAGAATCGGCATCATCAGAAAATCTACAAACAACCAATTCTGGGGAGGGTGTGGACAAAAGGAGCCCTCTTCCACTATTGGTGGGAATGTAAATTGATACAGTCACTATGGAGAACAGTATGGAGTTTCCTTAAAAAAACTAGAAATAGAATTACCATCTGATCCAGCAATCCCACTTCTGGGCATATACCCAGAGAAAACCGTACATCAAAAAGGCACATTCACCACAATGTTCATTGCAGCACTATTTACAATAGCCAGGTAATGGAAGCAACCTAAATGCCCACAGACAGATGAATGGATAAAGATGTGGTACATATATGAAATGGAATATTACTCGGCCATAAAAAGGAATGAAACTGGGTCATTTGTAGAGACATCGATGGATCGAGAGACTGTCATACAGAATGAAGTAAGTCAGAAAGAGGAAAACAAATATTGTATATTAATGCATATATGTGGAGCCTAGAAATGGTACAGATGAACTGGTTTGCAGGGAAGAAATAGAGACACAGAGGTAGAGAACAAACGTATGGACACCAAGTGTGGGAAGCCATGGGGTGGTGGTGGTGGGATGAGTTGGGAGTTTGGGATTGACCTGTGTACATGTATATGCATAAAATACATAACTAATAATAACGTGCTATATAAAAAAAAATAAATAAAATTAAATTTCAAAATTTTAAAAAATAAAATTTAAAATAAAACAGAAAAAAGTTCTTCCCGTCACACAGATGTATTTATAGGAATGAATTATTTCCATGCTTATATCTATAAATACATAAAAGAGGAATAAAATCTAACTTGAACCATAAAAGAAAAGAAAACCTGAACCCACGAGTTATACAGAGGAAAACCCTATCAGGGCACTTGCTCCAGTGGTAAACAATTCTGAAATTGGTCAGAGGTGGGGAACCATCTCCCATACAGCCATCAACCCACCCCCCACGCAAGGAGCGTCCTCATTGCAAAGCTGGGGGACCGTGCCGAGGCATCTCTGAGTACACGTGAGCTGAGCCCCAGGCCAGCTGCTGCTGAACTGTTCCCACCCTTTCCAGGTAAAACACCTGAATATGTACAAGGGCTTGAAAGCCTAGAGGAAGGACCGTGGAGCCACACCAGCGACAGCACGCAGGCCAACTTGGTGCGGGCAGGCCAGCCAGGGTGGTCCTGGCCCCGGGCGCTCTTCCAGAAGCTTTCCATTGCCCTGCCTGAGATACCCCTCCTGTCCCGGCCCCCACTGCTTTTTTCCTTCCTCACCTCTGTCCGGAGAGAAATTCCAGCGGAAGGTATGGGTGACACAACCTCTTCTTTACAGGCGGCAGCCTGGCAACTCCTGCAGAAAGGCCAGCAGAACCCCACTCACACCGGGCCACCCACAAAGCTGTGGCCCCTCACTCCCTCCCACCAGCACAGCCCCGAGACTGCTGACGGGGCAGAGAATATGGAGTCAGGCACAGCTTCAGGGGCTATTGCTGCCTGGAGCGCTGTTTATATTGACCTCAACGAGGCACACCTGGGGAGGGTGGGCCGGCAGGGTAAGGCTGCCCAGGTCAGCTAATCCACAACCCTCAGGGAATCACATTGTTGAAAATGGACCCCGCTAAGGCAGAAGAGAAGCCAAGGGAAAAAAGGACACAATGCCATTTGCAGCACCGTAGATGAGTCTAGAAGTAATCACGTGACTTGTAGTAAGTCAGAAAGTGAAAGACACATATCATATCATATCACTTATAGGTGTTACCTAAAAATGGATACCAGGGCAGATATTTCCACGGAGAAGGGCAATCACAGATTCATTAAACAAACTTATGGTTCACCAAAGGAAAGGTGTGAGGATTGGTTTCATTACGATATCGGGGTTAACAGACATCTACAAACACAGGTGACATATATAATCACCAAAGACCTACAGAATACCAAGAGAGGACTACTCAACATTCTGTCATAACGTACATGGGAAAAGGATCCCAGGAAGAACAGACATGTGTATATGTGTAAAAGAACCACATCTTCCACACCTACAACAAGCCAAACATTGTAATCAAACTTGCTGTAAGAAAAAAATAAAAAAATTAAATTAAAAACACGAACAAGAAGTAGTGAGACAAACGTGAGGGGCTTTCTCCTGGCACATTCCATTCTAAACTCCAAACTAGAACACCACTTCCACTGAGGCTCTCTTGCCCTAGTAACCAGATTTGGTAAGGGTGAACTGCTGCCACCTTGTGGCCGTTTCACACAACAGCAGCTTTAATCCCAACGCTAATGGTCAGTTGATATTCAAAATCATTGCAGGCCTGTAAATGACACCTGCCCTGAAAACAAATCCTGGGGTCACATATCGACCAAAATATTCAACGGACGTCCATATTTCAAAACGACCGTTTCAAAAGGCATATTTTACGCACATTAGTGTTCTGCTTCTTTTCCTTTCTTTCCTTTTTTGTTCAAAAAACACGGGAATGGAAAAAGGCATCCCTCAGAATGGGCGAAAATCGTTGCAGACGAATCAATGGACAGAGGTTTAATCTCCAATATATATAAACAGCTCATGCAGCTTAATATTAAAAAAAACAAACAACCCCAAAAAATGGCCAGAAGATCTAAAGAGACGTTTCTTCAAAGGAGACACAGAGATGGCCAAGACGCACATGAAAAGCTGCTCAACAGCACTAATTATCAGAGAAATGCAAATCAAAACTACAATGAGGTTTCACCTCACACCTGTTAGAATCGGCATCATCAGAAAATCTACAAACAACCAATTCTGGGGAGGGTGTGGACAAAAGGAGCCCTCTTCCACTATTGGTGGGAATGTAAATTGATACAGTCACTATGGAGAACAGTATGGAGTTTCCTTAAAAAAACTAGAAATAGAATTACCATCTGATCCAGCAATCCCACTTCTGGGCATATACCCAGAGAAAACCGTACATCAAAAAGGCACATTCACCACAATGTTCATTGCAGCACTATTTACAATAGCCAGGTAATGGAAGCAACCTAAATGCCCACAGACAGATGAATGGATAAAGATGTGGTACATATATGAAATGGAATATTACTCGGCCATAAAAAGGAATGAAACTGGGTCATTTGTAGAGACATCGATGGATCGAGAGACTGTCATACAGAATGAAGTAAGTCAGAAAGAGGAAAACAAATATTGTATATTAATGCATATATGTGGAGCCTAGAAATGGTACAGATGAACTGGTTTGCAGGGAAGAAATAGAGACACAGAGGTAGAGAACAAACGTATGGACACCAAGTGTGGGAAGCCATGGGGTGGTGGTGGTGGGATGAGTTGGGAGTTTGGGATTGACCTGTGTACATGTATATGCATAAAATACATAACTAATAATAACGTGCTATATAAAAAAAAATAAATAAAATTAAATTTCAAAATTTTAAAAAATAAAATTTAAAATAAAACAGAAAAAAGTTCTTCCCGTCACACAGATGTATTTATAGGAATGAATTATTTCCATGCTTATATCTATAAATACATAAAAGAGGAATAAAATCTAACTTGAACCATAAAAGAAAAGAAAACCTGAACCCACGAGTTATACAGAGGAAAACCCTATCAGGGCACTTGCTCCAGTGGTAAACAATTCTGAAATTGGTCAGAGGTGGGGAACCATCTCCCATACAGCCATCAACCCACCCCCCACGCAAGGAGCGTCCTCATTGCAAAGCTGGGGGACCGTGCCGAGGCATCTCTGAGTACACGTGAGCTGAGCCCCAGGCCAGCTGCTGCTGAACTGTTCCCACCCTTTCCAGGTAAAACACCTGAATATGTACAAGGGCTTGAAAGCCTAGAGGAAGGACCGTGGAGCCACACCAGCGACAGCACGCAGGCCAACTTGGTGCGGGCAGGCCAGCCAGGGTGGTCCTGGCCCCGGGCGCTCTTCCAGAAGCTTTCCATTGCCCTGCCTGAGATACCCCTCCTGTCCCGGCCCCCACTGCTTTTTTCCTTCCTCACCTCTGTCCGGAGAGAAATTCCAGCGGAAGGTATGGGTGACACAACCTCTTCTTTACAGGCGGCAGCCTGGCAACTCCTGCAGAAAGGCCAGCAGAACCCCACTCACACCGGGCCACCCACAAAGCTGTGGCCCCTCACTCCCTCCCACCAGCACAGCCCCGAGACTGCTGACGGGGCAGAGAATATGGAGTCAGGCACAGCTTCAGGGGCTATTGCTGCCTGGAGCGCTGTTTATATTGACCTCAACGAGGCACACCTGGGGAGGGTGGGCCGGCAGGGTAAGGCTGCCCAGGTCAGCTAATCCACAACCCTCAGGGAATCACATTGTTGAAAATGGACCCCGCTAAGGCAGAAGAGAAGCCAAGGGAAAAAAGGACACAATGCCATTTGCAGCACCGTAGATGAGTCTAGAAGTAATCACGTGACTTGTAGTAAGTCAGAAAGTGAAAGACACATATCATATCATATCACTTATAGGTGTTACCTAAAAATGGATACCAGGGCAGATATTTCCACGGAGAAGGGCAATCACAGATTCATTAAACAAACTTATGGTTCACCAAAGGAAAGGTGTGAGGATTGGTTTCATTACGATATCGGGGTTAACAGACATCTACAAACACAGGTGACATATATAATCACCAAAGACCTACAGAATACCAAGAGAGGACTACTCAACATTCTGTCATAACGTACATGGGAAAAGGATCCCAGGAAGAACAGACATGTGTATATGTGTAAAAGAACCACATCTTCCACACCTACAACAAGCCAAACATTGTAATCAAACTTGCTGTAAGAAAAAAATAAAAAAATTAAATTAAAAACACGAACAAGAAGTAGTGAGACAAACGTGAGGGGCTTTCTCCTGGCACATTCCATTCTAAACTCCAAACTAGAACACCACTTCCACTGAGGCTCTCTTGCCCTAGTAACCAGATTTGGTAAGGGTGAACTGCTGCCACCTTGTGGCCGTTTCACACAACAGCAGCTTTAATCCCAACGCTAATGGTCAGTTGATATTCAAAATCATTGCAGGCCTGTAAATGACACCTGCCCTGAAAACAAATCCTGGGGTCACATATCGACCAAAATATTCAACGGACGTCCATATTTCAAAACGACCGTTTCAAAAGGCATATTTTACGCACATTAGTGTTCTGCTTCTTTTCCTTTCTTTCCTTTTTTGTTCAAAAAACACGGGAATGGAAAAAGGCATCCCTCAGAATGGGCGAAAATCGTTGCAGACGAATCAATGGACAGAGGTTTAATCTCCAATATATATAAACAGCTCATGCAGCTTAATATTAAAAAAAACAAACAACCCCAAAAAATGGCCAGAAGATCTAAAGAGACGTTTCTTCAAAGGAGACACAGAGATGGCCAAGACGCACATGAAAAGCTGCTCAACAGCACTAATTATCAGAGAAATGCAAATCAAAACTACAATGAGGTTTCACCTCACACCTGTTAGAATCGGCATCATCAGAAAATCTACAAACAACCAATTCTGGGGAGGGTGTGGACAAAAGGAGCCCTCTTCCACTATTGGTGGGAATGTAAATTGATACAGTCACTATGGAGAACAGTATGGAGTTTCCTTAAAAAAACTAGAAATAGAATTACCATCTGATCCAGCAATCCCACTTCTGGGCATATACCCAGAGAAAACCGTACATCAAAAAGGCACATTCACCACAATGTTCATTGCAGCACTATTTACAATAGCCAGGTAATGGAAGCAACCTAAATGCCCACAGACAGATGAATGGATAAAGATGTGGTACATATATGAAATGGAATATTACTCGGCCATAAAAAGGAATGAAACTGGGTCATTTGTAGAGACATCGATGGATCGAGAGACTGTCATACAGAATGAAGTAAGTCAGAAAGAGGAAAACAAATATTGTATATTAATGCATATATGTGGAGCCTAGAAATGGTACAGATGAACTGGTTTGCAGGGAAGAAATAGAGACACAGAGGTAGAGAACAAACGTATGGACACCAAGTGTGGGAAGCCATGGGGTGGTGGTGGTGGGATGAGTTGGGAGTTTGGGATTGACCTGTGTACATGTATATGCATAAAATACATAACTAATAATAACGTGCTATATAAAAAAAAATAAATAAAATTAAATTTCAAAATTTTAAAAAATAAAATTTAAAATAAAACAGAAAAAAGTTCTTCCCGTCACACAGATGTATTTATAGGAATGAATTATTTCCATGCTTATATCTATAAATACATAAAAGAGGAATAAAATCTAACTTGAACCATAAAAGAAAAGAAAACCTGAACCCACGAGTTATACAGAGGAAAACCCTATCAGGGCACTTGCTCCAGTGGTAAACAATTCTGAAATTGGTCAGAGGTGGGGAACCATCTCCCATACAGCCATCAACCCACCCCCCACGCAAGGAGCGTCCTCATTGCAAAGCTGGGGGACCGTGCCGAGGCATCTCTGAGTACACGTGAGCTGAGCCCCAGGCCAGCTGCTGCTGAACTGTTCCCACCCTTTCCAGGTAAAACACCTGAATATGTACAAGGGCTTGAAAGCCTAGAGGAAGGACCGTGGAGCCACACCAGCGACAGCACGCAGGCCAACTTGGTGCGGGCAGGCCAGCCAGGGTGGTCCTGGCCCCGGGCGCTCTTCCAGAAGCTTTCCATTGCCCTGCCTGAGATACCCCTCCTGTCCCGGCCCCCACTGCTTTTTTCCTTCCTCACCTCTGTCCGGAGAGAAATTCCAGCGGAAGGTATGGGTGACACAACCTCTTCTTTACAGGCGGCAGCCTGGCAACTCCTGCAGAAAGGCCAGCAGAACCCCACTCACACCGGGCCACCCACAAAGCTGTGGCCCCTCACTCCCTCCCACCAGCACAGCCCCGAGACTGCTGACGGGGCAGAGAATATGGAGTCAGGCACAGCTTCAGGGGCTATTGCTGCCTGGAGCGCTGTTTATATTGACCTCAACGAGGCACACCTGGGGAGGGCGGGCCGGCAGGGTAAGGCTGCCCAGGTCAGCTAATCCACAACCCTCAGGGAATCACATTGTTGAAAATGGACCCCGCTAAGGCAGAAGAGAAGCCAAGGGAAAAAAGGACACAATGCCATTTGCAGCACCGTAGATGAGTCTAGAAGTAATCACGTGACTTGTAGTAAGTCAGAAAGTGAAAGACACATATCATATCATATCACTTATAGGTGTTACCTAAAAATGGATACCAGGGCAGATATTTCCACGGAGAAGGGCAATCACAGATTCATTAAACAAACTTATGGTTCACCAAAGGAAAGGTGTGAGGATTGGTTTCATTACGATATCGGGGTTAACAGACATCTACAAACACAGGTGACATATATAATCACCAAAGACCTACAGAATACCAAGAGAGGACTACTCAACATTCTGTCATAACGTACATGGGAAAAGGATCCCAGGAAGAACAGACATGTGTATATGTGTAAAAGAACCACATCTTCCACACCTACAACAAGCCAAACATTGTAATCAAACTTGCTGTAAGAAAAAAATAAAAAAATTAAATTAAAAACACGAACAAGAAGTAGTGAGACAAACGTGAGGGGCTTTCTCCTGGCACATTCCATTCTAAACTCCAAACTAGAACACCACTTCCACTGAGGCTCTCTTGCCCTAGTAACCAGATTTGGTAAGGGTGAACTGCTGCCACCTTGTGGCCGTTTCACACAACAGCAGCTTTAATCCCAACGCTAATGGTCAGTTGATATTCAAAATCATTGCAGGCCTGTAAATGACACCTGCCCTGAAAACAAATCCTGGGGTCACATATCGACCAAAATATTCAAAGGACGTCCATATTTCAAAACGACCGTTTCAAAAGGCATATTTTACGCACATTAGTGTTCTGCTTCTTTTCCTTTCTTTCCTTTTTTGTTCAAAAAACACGGGAATGGAAAAAGGCATCCCTCAGAATGGGCGAAAATCGTTGCAGACGAATCAATGGACAGAGGTTTAATCTCCAATATATATAAACAGCTCATGCAGCTTAATATTAAAAAAACAAACAACCCAAAAAAATGGCCAGAAGATCTAAAGAGACGTTTCTTCAAAGGAGACACAGAGATGGCCAAGACGCACATGAAAAGCTGCTCAACAGCACTAATTATCAGAGAAATGCAAATCAAAACTACAATGAGGTTTCACCTCACACCTGTTAGAATCGGCATCATCAGAAAATCTACAAACAACCAATTCTGGGGAGGGTGTGGACAAAAGGAGCCCTCTTCCACTATTGGTGGGAATGTAAATTGATACAGTCACTATGGAGAACAGTATGGAGTTTCCTTAAAAAAACTAGAAATAGAATTACCATCTGATCCAGCAATCCCACTTCTGGGCATATACCCAGAGAAAACCGTACATCAAAAAGGCACATTCACCACAATGTTCATTGCAGCACTATTTACAATAGCCAGGTAATGGAAGCAACCTAAATGCCCACAGACAGATGAATGGATAAAGATGTGGTACATATATGAAATGGAATATTACTCGGCCATAAAAAGGAATGAAACTGGGTCATTTGTAGAGACATCGATGGATCGAGAGACTGTCATACAGAATGAAGTAAGTCAGAAAGAGGAAAACAAATATTGTATATTAATGCATATATGTGGAGCCTAGAAATGGTACAGATGAACTGGTTTGCAGGGAAGAAATAGAGACACAGAGGTAGAGAACAAACGTATGGACACCAAGTGTGGGAAGCCATGGGGTGGTGGTGGTGGGATGAGTTGGGAGTTTGGGATTGACCTGTGTACATGTATATGCATAAAATACATAACTAATAATAACGTGCTATATAAAAAAAAATAAATAAAATTAAATTTCAAAATTTTAAAAAATAAAATTTAAAATAAAACAGAAAAAAGTTCTTCCCGTCACACAGATGTATTTATAGGAATGAATTATTTCCATGCTTATATCTATAAATACATAAAAGAGGAATAAAATCTAACTTGAACCATAAAAGAAAAGAAAACCTGAACCCACGAGTTATACAGAGGAAAACCCTATCAGGGCACTTGCTCCAGTGGTAAACAATTCTGAAATTGGTCAGAGGTGGGGAACCATCTCCCATACAGCCATCAACCCACCCCCCACGCAAGGAGCGTCCTCATTGCAAAGCTGGGGGACCGTGCCGAGGCATCTCTGAGTACACGTGAGCTGAGCCCCAGGCCAGCTGCTGCTGAACTGTTCCCACCCTTTCCAGGTAAAACACCTGAATATGTACAAGGGCTTGAAAGCCTAGAGGAAGGACCGTGGAGCCACACCAGCGACAGCACGCAGGCCAACTTGGTGCGGGCAGGCCAGCCAGGGTGGTCCTGGCCCCGGGCGCTCTTCCAGAAGCTTTCCATTGCCCTGCCTGAGATACCCCTCCTGTCCCGGCCCCCACTGCTTTTTTCCTTCCTCACCTCTGTCCGGAGAGAAATTCCAGCGGAAGGTATGGGTGACACAACCTCTTCTTTACAGGCGGCAGCCTGGCAACTCCTGCAGAAAGGCCAGCAGAACCCCACTCACACCGGGCCACCCACAAAGCTGTGGCCCCTCACTCCCTCCCACCAGCACAGCCCCGAGACTGCTGACGGGGCAGAGAATATGGAGTCAGGCACAGCTTCAGGGGCTATTGCTGCCTGGAGCGCTGTTTATATTGACCTCAACGAGGCACACCTGGGGAGGGCGGGCCGGCAGGGTAAGGCTGCCCAGGTCAGCTAATCCACAACCCTCAGGGAATCACATTGTTGAAAATGGACCCCGCTAAGGCAGAAGAGAAGCCAAGGGAAAAAAGGACACAATGCCATTTGCAGCACCGTAGATGAGTCTAGAAGTAATCACGTGACTTGTAGTAAGTCAGAAAGTGAAAGACACATATCATATCATATCACTTATAGGTGTTACCTAAAAATGGATACCAGGGCAGATATTTCCACGGAGAAGGGCAATCACAGATTCATTAAACAAACTTATGGTTCACCAAAGGAAAGGTGTGAGGATTGGTTTCATTACGATATCGGGGTTAACAGACATCTACAAACACAGGTGACATATATAATCACCAAAGACCTACAGAATACCAAGAGAGGACTACTCAACATTCTGTCATAACGTACATGGGAAAAGGATCCCAGGAAGAACAGACATGTGTATATGTGTAAAAGAACCACACCTTCCACACCTACAACAAGCCAAACATTGTAATCAAACTTGCTGTAAGAAAAAATAAAAAATTAAATTAAAAACACGAACAAGAAGTAGTGAGACAAACGTGAGGGGCTTTCTCCTGGCACATTCCATTCTAAACTCCAATCTAGAACACCACTTCCACTGAGGCTCTCTTGCCCTAGTAACCAGATTTGGTAAGGGTGAACTGCTGCCACCTTGTGGCCGTTTCACACAACAGCAGCTTTAATCCCAACGCTAATGGTCAGTTGATATTCAAAATCATTGCAGGCCTGTAAATGACACCTGCCCTGAAAACAAATCCTGGGGTCACATATCGACCAAAATATTCAACGGACGTCCATATTTCAAAACGACCGTTTCAAAAGGCATATTTTACGCACATTAGTGTTCTGCTTCTTTTCCTTTCTTTCCTTTTTTGTTCAAAAAACACGGGAATGGAAAAAGGCATCCCTCAGAATGGGCGAAAATCGTTGCAGACGAATCAATGGACAGAGGTTTAATCTCCAATATATATAAACAGCTCATGCAGCTTAATATTAAAAAAAACAAACAACCCCAAAAAATGGCCAGAAGATCTAAAGAGACGTTTCTTCAAAGGAGACACAGAGATGGCCAAGACGCACATGAAAAGCTGCTCAACAGCACTAATTATCAGAGAAATGCAAATCAAAACTACAATGAGGTTTCACCTCACACCTGTTAGAATCGGCATCATCAGAAAATCTACAAACAACCAATTCTGGGGAGGGTGTGGACAAAAGGAGCCCTCTTCCACTATTGGTGGGAATGTAAATTGATACAGTCACTATGGAGAACAGTATGGAGTTTCCTTAAAAAAACTAGAAATAGAATTACCATCTGATCCAGCAATCCCACTTCTGGGCATATACCCAGAGAAAACCGTACATCAAAAAGGCACATTCACCACAATGTTCATTGCAGCACTATTTACAATAGCCAGGTAATGGAAGCAACCTAAATGCCCACAGACAGATGAATGGATAAAGATGTGGTACATATATGAAATGGAATATTACTCGGCCATAAAAAGGAATGAAACTGGGTCATTTGTAGAGACATCGATGGATCGAGAGACTGTCATACAGAATGAAGTAAGTCAGAAAGAGGAAAACAAATATTGTATATTAATGCATATATGTGGAGCCTAGAAATGGTACAGATGAACTGGTTTGCAGGGAAGAAATAGAGACACAGAGGTAGAGAACAAACGTATGGACACCAAGTGTGGGAAGCCATGGGGTGGTGGTGGTGGGATGAGTTGGGAGTTTGGGATTGACCTGTGTACATGTATATGCATAAAATACATAACTAATAATAACGTGCTATATAAAAAAAATAAATAAAATTAAATTTCAAAATTTTAAAAAATAAAATTTAAAATAAAACAGAAAAAAGTTCTTCCCGTCACACAGATGTATTTATAGGAATGAATTATTTCCATGCTTATATCTATAAATACATAAAAGAGGAATAAAATCTAACTTGAACCATAAAAGAAAAGAAAACCTGAACCCACGAGTTATACAGAGGAAAACCCTATCAGGGCACTTGCTCCAGTGGTAAACAATTCTGAAATTGGTCAGAGGTGGGGAACCATCTCCCATACAGCCATCAACCCACCCCCCACGCAAGGAGCGTCCTCATTGCAAAGCTGGGGGACCGTGCCGAGGCATCTCTGAGTAAACGTGAGCTGAGCCCCAGGCCAGCTGCTGCTGAACTGTTCCCACCCTTTCCAGGTAAAACACCTGAATATGTACAAGGGCTTGAAAGCCTAGAGGAAGGACCGTGGAGCCACACCAGCGACAGCACGCAGGCCAACTTGGTGCGGGCAGGCCAGCCAGGGTGGTCCTGGCCCCGGGCGCTCTTCCAGAAGCTTTCCATTGCCCTGCCTGAGATACCCCTCCTGTCCCGGCCCCCACTGCTTTTTTCCTTCCTCACCTCTGTCCGGAGAGAAATTCCAGCGGAAGGTATGGGTGACACAACCTCTTCTTTACAGGCGGCAGCCTGGCAACTCCTGCAGAAAGGCCAGCAGAACCCCACTCACACCGGGCCACCCACAAAGCTGTGGCCCCTCACTCCCTCCCACCAGCACAGCCCCGAGACTGCTGACGGGGCAGAGAATATGGAGTCAGGCACAGCTTCAGGGGCTATTGCTGCCTGGAGCGCTGTTTATATTGACCTCAACGAGGCACACCTGGGGAGGGCGGGCCGGCAGGGTAAGGCTGCCCAGGTCAGCTAATCCACAACCCTCAGGGAATCACATTGTTGAAAATGGACCCCGCTAAGGCAGAAGAGAAGCCAAGGGAAAAAAGGACACAATGCCATTTGCAGCACCGTAGATGAGTCTAGAAGTAATCACGTGACTTGTAGTAAGTCAGAAAGTGAAAGACACATATCATATCATATCACTTATAGGTGTTACCTAAAAATGGATACCAGGGCAGATATTTCCACGGAGAAGGGCAATCACAGATTCATTAAACAAACTTATGGTTCACCAAAGGAAAGGTGTGAGGATTGGTTTCATTACGATATCGGGGTTAACAGACATCTACAAACACAGGTGACATATATAATCACCAAAGACCTACAGAATACCAAGAGAGGACTACTCAACATTCTGTCATAACGTACATGGGAAAAGGATCCCAGGAAGAACAGACATGTGTATATGTGTAAAAGAACCACACCTTCCACACCTACAACAAGCCAAACATTGTAATCAAACTTGCTGTAAGAAAAAATAAAAAATTAAATTAAAAACACGAACAAGAAGTAGTGAGACAAACGTGAGGGGCTTTCTCCTGGCACATTCCATTCTAAACTCCAATCTAGAACACCACTTCCACTGAGGCTCTCTTGCCCTAGTAACCAGATTTGGTAAGGGTGAACTGCTGCCACCTTGTGGCCGTTTCACACAACAGCAGCTTTAATCCCAACGCTAATGGTCAGTTGATATTCAAAATCATTGCAGGCCTGTAAATGACACCTGCCCTGAAAACAAATCCTGGGGTCACATATCGACCAAAATATTCAACGGACGTCCATATTTCAAAACGACCGTTTCAAAAGGCATATTTTACGCACATTAGTGTTCTGCTTCTTTTCCTTTCTTTCCTTTTTTGTTCAAAAAACACGGGAATGGAAAAAGGCATCCCTCAGAATGGGCGAAAATCGTTGCAGACGAATCAATGGACAGAGGTTTAATCTCCAATATATATAAACAGCTCATGCAGCTTAATATTAAAAAAAACAAACAACCCAAAAAAATGGCCAGAAGATCTAAAGAGACGTTTCTTCAAAGGAGACACAGAGATGGCCAAGACGCACATGAAAAGCTGCTCAACAGCACTAATTATCAGAGAAATGCAAATCAAAACTACAATGAGGTTTCACCTCACACCTGTTAGAATCGGCATCATCAGAAAATCTACAAACAACCAATTCTGGGGAGGGTGTGGACAAAAGGAGCCCTCTTCCACTATTGGTGGGAATGTAAATTGATACAGTCACTATGGAGAACAGTATGGAGTTTCCTTAAAAAAACTAGAAATAGAATTACCATCTGATCCAGCAATCCCACTTCTGGGCATATACCCAGAGAAAACCGTACATCAAAAAGGCACATTCACCACAATGTTCATTGCAGCACTATTTACAATAGCCAGGTAATGGAAGCAACCTAAATGCCCACAGACAGATGAATGGATAAAGATGTGGTACATATATGAAATGGAATATTACTCGGCCATAAAAAGGAATGAAACTGGGTCATTTGTAGAGACATCGATGGATCGAGAGACTGTCATACAGAATGAAGTAAGTCAGAAAGAGGAAAACAAATATTGTATATTAATGCATATATGTGGAGCCTAGAAATGGTACAGATGAACTGGTTTGCAGGGAAGAAATAGAGACACAGAGGTAGAGAACAAACGTATGGACACCAAGTGTGGGAAGCCATGGGGTGGTGGTGGTGGGATGAGTTGGGAGTTTGGGATTGACCTGTGTACATGTATATGCATAAAATACATAACTAATAATAACGTGCTATATAAAAAAAAATAAATAAAATTAAATTTCAAAATTTTAAAAAATAAAATTTAAAATAAAACAGAAAAAAGTTCTTCCCGTCACACAGATGTATTTATAGGAATGAATTATTTCCATGCTTATATCTACAAATACATAAAAGAGGAATAAAATCTAACTTGAACCATAAAAGAAAAGAAAACCTGAACCCACGAGTTATACAGAGGAAAACCCTATCAGGGCACTTGCTCCAGTGGTAAACAATTCTGAAATTGGTCAGAGGTGGGGAAACATCTCCCATACAGCCATCAACCCACCCCCCACGCAAGGAGCGTCCTCATTGCAAAGCTGGGGGACCGTGCCGAGGCATCTCTGAGTAAACGTGAGCTGAGCCCCAGGCCAGCTGCTGCTGAACTGTTCCCACCCTTTCCAGGTAAAACACCTGAATATGTACAAGGGCTTGAAAGCCTAGAGGAAGGACCGTGGAGCCACACCAGCGACAGCACGCAGGCCAACTTGGTGCCTGCAGGCCAGCCAGGGTGGTCCTGGCCCCGGGCGCTCTTCCAGAAGCTTTCCATTGCCCTGCCTGAGATACCCCTCCTGTCCCGGCCCCCACTGCTTTTTTCCTTCCTCACCTCTGTCCGGAGAGAAATTCCAGCGGAAGGTATGGGTGACACAACCTCTTCTTTACAGGCGGCAGCCTGGCAACTCCTGCAGAAAGGCCAGCAGAACCCCACTCACACCGGGCCACCCACAAAGCTGTGGCCCCTCACTCCCTCCCACCAGCACAGCCCCGAGACTGCTGACGGGGCAGAGAATATGGAGTCAGGCACAGCTTCAGGGGCTATTGCTGCCTGGAGCGCTGTTTATATTGACCTCAACGAGGCACACCTGGGGAGGGCGGGCCGGCAGGGTAAGGCTGCCCAGGTCAGCTAATCCACAACCCTCAGGGAATCACATTGTTGAAAATGGACCCCGCTAAGGCAGAAGAGAAGCCAAGGGAAAAAAGGACACAATGCCATTTGCAGCACCGTAGATGAGTCTAGAAGTAATCACGTGACTTGTAGTAAGTCAGAAAGTGAAAGACACATATCATATCATATCACTTATAGGTGTTACCTAAAAATGGATACCAGGGCAGATATTTCCACGGAGAAGGGCAATCACAGATTCATTAAACAAACTTATGGTTCACCAAAGGAAAGGTGTGAGGATTGGTTTCATTACGATATCGGGGTTAACAGACATCTACAAACACAGGTGACATATATAATCACCAAAGACCTACAGAATACCAAGAGAGGACTACTCAACATTCTGTCATAACGTACATGGGAAAAGGATCCCAGGAAGAACAGACATGTGTATATGTGTAAAAGAACCACATCTTCCACACCTACAACAAGCCAAACATTGTAATCAAACTTGCTGTAAGAAAAAATAAAAAATTAAATTAAAAACACGAACAAGAAGTAGTGAGACAAACGTGAGGGGCTTTCTCCTGGCACATTCCATTCTAAACTCCAATCTAGAACACCACTTCCACTGAGGCTCTCTTGCCCTAGTAACCAGATTTGGTAAGGGTGAACTGCTGCCACCTTGTGGCCGTTTCACACAACAGCAGCTTTAATCCCAACGCTAATGGTCAGTTGATATTCAAAATCATTGCAGGCCTGTAAATGACACCTGCCCTGAAAACAAATCCTGGGGTCACATATCGACCAAAATATTCAACGGACGTCCATATTTCAAAACGACCGTTTCAAAAGGCATATTTTACGCACATTAGTGTTCTGCTTCTTTTCCTTTCTTTCCTTTTTTGTTCAAAAAACACGGGAATGGAAAAAGGCATCCCTCAGAATGGGCGAAAATCGTTGCAGACGAATCAATGGACAGAGGTTTAATCTCCAATATATATAAACAGCTCATGCAGCTTAATATTAAAAAAAACAAACAACCCAAAAAAATGGCCAGAAGATCTAAAGAGACGTTTCTTCAAAGGAGACACAGAGATGGCCAAGACGCACATGAAAAGCTGCTCAACAGCACTAATTATCAGAGAAATGCAAATCAAAACTACAATGAGGTTTCACCTCACACCTGTTAGAATCGGCATCATCAGAAAATCTACAAACAACCAATTCTGGGGAGGGTGTGGACAAAAGGAGCCCTCTTCCACTATTGGTGGGAATGTAAATTGATACAGTCACTATGGAGAACAGTATGGAGTTTCCTTAAAAAAACTAGAAATAGAATTACCATCTGATCCAGCAATCCCACTTCTGGGCATATACCCAGAGAAAACCGTACATCAAAAAGGCACATTCACCACAATGTTCATTGCAGCACTATTTACAATAGCCAGGTAATGGAAGCAACCTAAATGCCCACAGACAGATGAATGGATAAAGATGTGGTACATATATGAAATGGAATATTACTCGGCCATAAAAAGGAATGAAACTGGGTCATTTGTAGAGACATCGATGGATCGAGAGACTGTCATACAGAATGAAGTAAGTCAGAAAGAGGAAAACAAATATTGTATATTAATGCATATATGTGGAGCCTAGAAATGGTACAGATGAACTGGTTTGCAGGGAAGAAATAGAGACACAGAGGTAGAGAACAAACGTATGGACACCAAGTGTGGGAAGCCATGGGGTGGTGGTGGTGGGATGAGTTGGGAGTTTGGGATTGACCTGTGTACATGTATATGCATAAAATACATAACTAATAATAACGTGCTATATAAAAAAAAATAAATAAAATTAAATTTCAAAATTTTAAAAAATAAAATTTAAAATAAAACAGAAAAAAGTTCTTCCCGTCACACAGATGTATTTATAGGAATGAATTATTTCCATGCTTATATCTACAAATACATAAAAGAGGAATAAAATCTAACTTGAACCATAAAAGAAAAGAAAACCTGAACCCACGAGTTATACAGAGGAAAACCCTATCAGGGCACTTGCTCCAGTGGTAAACAATTCTGAAATTGGTCAGAGGTGGGGAAACATCTCCCATACAGCCATCAACCCACCCCCCACGCAAGGAGCGTCCTCATTGCAAAGCTGGGGGACCGTGCCGAGGCATCTCTGAGTAAACGTGAGCTGAGCCCCAGGCCAGCTGCTGCTGAACTGTTCCCACCCTTTCCAGGTAAAACACCTGAATATGTACAAGGGCTTGAAAGCCTAGAGGAAGGACCGTGGAGCCACACCAGCGACAGCACGCAGGCCAACTTGGTGCCTGCAGGCCAGCCAGGGTGGTCCTGGCCCCGGGCGCTCTTCCAGAAGCTTTCCATTGCCCTGCCTGAGATACCCCTCCTGTCCCGGCCCCCACTGCTTTTTTCCTTCCTCACCTCTGTCCGGAGAGAAATTCCAGCGGAAGGTATGGGTGACACAACCTCTTCTTTACAGGCGGCAGCCTGGCAACTCCTGCAGAAAGGCCAGCAGAACCCCACTCACACCGGGCCACCCACAAAGCTGTGGCCCCTCACTCCCTCCCACCAGCACAGCCCCGAGACTGCTGACGGGGCAGAGAATATGGAGTCAGGCACAGCTTCAGGGGCTATTGCTGCCTGGAGCGCTGTTTATATTGACCTCAACGAGGCACACCTGGGGAGGGCGGGCCGGCAGGGTAAGGCTGCCCAGGTCAGCTAATCCACAACCCTCAGGGAATCACATTGTTGAAAATGGACCCCGCTAAGGCAGAAGAGAAGCCAAGGGAAAAAAGGACACAATGCCATTTGCAGCACCGTAGATGAGTCTAGAAGTAATCACGTGACTTGTAGTAAGTCAGAAAGTGAAAGACACATATCATATCATATCACTTATAGGTGTTACCTAAAAATGGATACCAGGGCAGATATTTCCACGGAGAAGGGCAATCACAGATTCATTAAACAAACTTATGGTTCACCAAAGGAAAGGTGTGAGGATTGGTTTCATTACGATATCGGGGTTAACAGACATCTACAAACACAGGTGACATATATAATCACCAAAGACCTACAGAATACCAAGAGAGGACTACTCAACATTCTGTCATAACGTACATGGGAAAAGGATCCCAGGAAGAACAGACATGTGTATATGTGTAAAAGAACCACATCTTCCACACCTACAACAAGCCAAACATTGTAATCAAACTTGCTGTAAGAAAAAATAAAAAATTAAATTAAAAACACGAACAAGAAGTAGTGAGACAAACGTGAGGGGCTTTCTCCTGGCACATTCCATTCTAAACTCCAATCTAGAACACCACTTCCACTGAGGCTCTCTTGCCCTAGTAACCAGATTTGGTAAGGGTGAACTGCTGCCACCTTGTGGCCGTTTCACACAACAGCAGCTTTAATCCCAACGCTAATGGTCAGTTGATATTCAAAATCATTGCAGGCCTGTAAATGACACCTGCCCTGAAAACAAATCCTGGGGTCACATATCGACCAAAATATTCAAAGGACGTCCATATTTCAAAACGACCGTTTCAAAAGGCATATTTTACGCACATTAGTGTTCTGCTTCTTTTCCTTTCTTTCCTTTTTTGTTCAAAAAACACGGGAATGGAAAAAGGCATCCCTCAGAATGGGCGAAAATCGTTGCAGACGAATCAATGGACAGAGGTTTAATCTCCAATATATATAAACAGCTCATGCAGCTTAATATTAAAAAAAAACAAACAACCCAAAAAAATGGCCAGAAGATCTAAAGAGACGTTTCTTCAAAGGAGACACAGAGATGGCCAAGACGCACATGAAAAGCTGCTCAACAGCACTAATTATCAGAGAAATGCAAATCAAAACTACAATGAGGTTTCACCTCACACCTGTTAGAATCGGCATCATCAGAAAATCTACAAACAACCAATTCTGGGGAGGGTGTGGACAAAAGGAGCCCTCTTCCACTATTGGTGGGAATGTAAATTGATACAGTCACTATGGAGAACAGTATGGAGTTTCCTTAAAAAAACTAGAAATAGAATTACCATCTGATCCAGCAATCCCACTTCTGGGCATATACCCAGAGAAAACCGTACATCAAAAAGGCACATTCACCACAATGTTCATTGCAGCACTATTTACAATAGCCAGGTAATGGAAGCAACCTAAATGCCCACAGACAGATGAATGGATAAAGATGTGGTACATATATGAAATGGAATATTACTCGGCCATAAAAAGGAATGAAACTGGGTCATTTGTAGAGACATCGATGGATCGAGAGACTGTCATACAGAATGAAGTAAGTCAGAAAGAGGAAAACAAATATTGTATATTAATGCATATATGTGGAGCCTAGAAATGGTACAGATGAACTGGTTTGCAGGGAAGAAATAGAGACACAGAGGTAGAGAACAAACGTATGGACACCAAGTGTGGGAAGCCATGGGGTGGTGGTGGTGGGATGAGTTGGGAGTTTGGGATTGACCTGTGTACATGTATATGCATAAAATACATAACTAATAATAACGTGCTATATAAAAAAAAATAAATAAAATTAAATTTCAAAATTTTAAAAAATAAAATTTAAAATAAAACAGAAAAAAGTTCTTCCCGTCACACAGATGTATTTATAGGAATGAATTATTTCCATGCTTATATCTATAAATACATAAAAGAGGAATAAAATCTAACTTGAACCATAAAAGAAAAGAAAACCTGAACCCACGAGTTATACAGAGGAAAACCCTATCAGGGCACTTGCTCCAGTGGTAAACAATTCTGAAATTGGTCAGAGGTGGGGAACCATCTCCCATACAGCCATCAACCCACCCCCCACGCAAGGAGCGTCCTCATTGCAAAGCTGGGGGACCGTGCCGAGGCATCTCTGAGTAAACGTGAGCTGAGCCCCAGGCCAGCTGCTGCTGAACTGTTCCCACCCTTTCCAGGTAAAACACCTGAATATGTACAAGGGCTTGAAAGCCTAGAGGAAGGACCGTGGAGCCACACCAGCGACAGCACGCAGGCCAACTTGGTGCGGGCAGGCCAGCCAGGGTGGTCCTGGCCCCGGGCGCTCTTCCAGAAGCTTTCCATTGCCCTGCCTGAGATACCCCTCCTGTCCCGGCCCCCACTGCTTTTTTCCTTCCTCACCTCTGTCCGGAGAGAAATTCCAGCGGAAGGTATGGGTGACACAACCTCTTCTTTACAGGCGGCAGCCTGGCAACTCCTGCAGAAAGGCCAGCAGAACCCCACTCACACCGGGCCACCCACAAAGCTGTGGCCCCTCACTCCCTCCCACCAGCACAGCCCCGAGACTGCTGACGGGGCAGAGAATATGGAGTCAGGCACAGCTTCAGGGGCTATTGCTGCCTGGAGCGCTGTTTATATTGACCTCAACGAGGCACACCTGGGGAGGGCGGGCCGGCAGGGTAAGGCTGCCCAGGTCAGCTAATCCACAACCCTCAGGGAATCACATTGTTGAAAATGGACCCCGCTAAGGCAGAAGAGAAGCCAAGGGAAAAAAGGACACAATGCCATTTGCAGCACCGTAGATGAGTCTAGAAGTAATCACGTGACTTGTAGTAAGTCAGAAAGTGAAAGACACATATCATATCATATCACTTATAGGTGTTACCTAAAAATGGATACCAGGGCAGATATTTCCACGGAGAAGGGCAATCACAGATTCATTAAACAAACTTATGGTTCACCAAAGGAAAGGTGTGAGGATTGGTTTCATTACGATATCGGGGTTAACAGACATCTACAAACACAGGTGACATATATAATCACCAAAGACCTACAGAATACCAAGAGAGGACTACTCAACATTCTGTCATAACGTACATGGGAAAAGGATCCCAGGAAGAACAGACATGTGTATATGTGTAAAAGAACCACACCTTCCACACCTACAACAAGCCAAACATTGTAATCAAACTTGCTGTAAGAAAAAATAAAAAATTAAATTAAAAACACGAACAAGAAGTAGTGAGACAAACGTGAGGGGCTTTCTCCTGGCACATTCCATTCTAAACTCCAATCTAGAACACCACTTCCACTGAGGCTCTCTTGCCCTAGTAACCAGATTTGGTAAGGGTGAACTGCTGCCACCTTGTGGCCGTTTCACACAACAGCAGCTTTAATCCCAACGCTAATGGTCAGTTGATATTCAAAATCATTGCAGGCCTGTAAATGACACCTGCCCTGAAAACAAATCCTGGGGTCACATATCGACCAAAATATTCAACGGACGTCCATATTTCAAAACGACCGTTTCAAAAGGCATATTTTACGCACATTAGTGTTCTGCTTCTTTTCCTTTCTTTCCTTTTTTGTTCAAAAAACACCGGAATGGAAAAAGGCATCCCTCAGAATGGGCGAAAATCGTTGCAGACGAATCAATGGACAGAGGTTTAATCTCCAATATATATAAACAGCTCATGCAGCTTAATATTAAAAAAAACAAACAACCCAAAAAAATGGCCAGAAGATCTAAAGAGACGTTTCTTCAAAGGAGACACAGAGATGGCCAAGACGCACATGAAAAGCTGCTCAACAGCACTAATTATCAGAGAAATGCAAATCAAAACTACAATGAGGTTTCACCTCACACCTGTTAGAATCGGCATCATCAGAAAATCTACAAACAACCAATTCTGGGGAGGGTGTGGACAAAAGGAGCCCTCTTCCACTATTGGTGGGAATGTAAATTGATACAGTCACTATGGAGAACAGTATGGAGTTTCCTTAAAAAAACTAGAAATAGAATTACCATCTGATCCAGCAATCCCACTTCTGGGCATATACCCAGAGAAAACCGTACATCAAAAAGGCACATTCACCACAATGTTCATTGCAGCACTATTTACAATAGCCAGGTAATGGAAGCAACCTAAATGCCCACAGACAGATGAATGGATAAAGATGTGGTACATATATGAAATGGAATATTACTCGGCCATAAAAAGGAATGAAACTGGGTCATGTGTAGAGACATCGATGGATCGAGAGACTGTCATACAGAATGAAGTAAGTCAGAAAGAGGAAAACAAATATTGTATATTAATGCATATATGTGGAGCCTAGAAATGGTACAGATGAACTGGTTTGCAGGGAAGAAATAGAGACACAGAGGTAGAGAACAAACGTATGGACACCAAGTGTGGGAAGCCATGGGGTGGTGGTGGTGGGATGAGTTGGGAGTTTGGGATTGACCTGTGTACATGTATATGCATAAAATACATAACTAATAATAACGTGCTATATAAAAAAAATAAATAAAATTAAATTTCAAAATTTTAAAAAATAAAATTTAAAATAAAACAGAAAAAAGTTCTTCCCGTCACACAGATGTATTTATAGGAATGAATTATTTCCATGCTTATATCTATAAATACATAAAAGAGGAATAAAATCTAACTTGAACCATAAAAGAAAAGAAAACCTGAACCCACGAGTTATACAGAGGAAAACCCTATCAGGGCACTTGCTCCAGTGGTAAACAATTCTGAAATTGGTCAGAGGTGGGGAACCATCTCCCATACAGCCATCAACCCACCCCCCACGCAAGGAGCGTCCTCATTGCAAAGCTGGGGGACCGTGCCGAGGCATCTCTGAGTAAACGTGAGCTGAGCCCCAGGCCAGCTGCTGCTGAACTGTTCCCACCCTTTCCAGGTAAAACACCTGAATATGTACAAGGGCTTGAAAGCCTAGAGGAAGGACCGTGGAGCCACACCAGCGACAGCACGCAGGCCAACTTGGTGCGGGCAGGCCAGCCAGGGTGGTCCTGGCCCCGGGCGCTCTTCCAGAAGCTTTCCATTGCCCTGCCTGAGATACCCCTCCTGTCCCGGCCCCCACTGCTTTTTTCCTTCCTCACCTCTGTCCGGAGAGAAATTCCAGCGGAAGGTATGGGTGACACAACCTCTTCTTTACAGGCGGCAGCCTGGCAACTCCTGCAGAAAGGCCAGCAGAACCCCACTCACACCGGGCCACCCACAAAGCTGTGGCCCCTCACTCCCTCCCACCAGCACAGCCCCGAGACTGCTGACGGGGCAGAGAATATGGAGTCAGGCACAGCTTCAGGGGCTATTGCTGCCTGGAGCGCTGTTTATATTGACCTCAACGAGGCACACCTGGGGAGGGCGGGCCGGCAGGGTAAGGCTGCCCAGGTCAGCTAATCCACAACCCTCAGGGAATCACATTGTTGAAAATGGACCCCGCTAAGGCAGAAGAGAAGCCAAGGGAAAAAAGGACACAATGCCATTTGCAGCACCGTAGATGAGTCTAGAAGTAATCACGTGACTTGTAGTAAGTCAGAAAGTGAAAGACACATATCATATCATATCACTTATAGGTGTTACCTAAAAATGGATACCAGGGCAGATATTTCCACGGAGAAGGGCAATCACAGATTCATTAAACAAACTTATGGTTCACCAAAGGAAAGGTGTGAGGATTGGTTTCATTACGATATCGGGGTTAACAGACATCTACAAACACAGGTGACATATATAATCACCAAAGACCTACAGAATACCAAGAGAGGACTACTCAACATTCTGTCATAACGTACATGGGAAAAGGATCCCAGGAAGAACAGACATGTGTATATGTGTAAAAGAACCACACCTTCCACACCTACAACAAGCCAAACATTGTAATCAAACTTGCTGTAAGAAAAAATAAAAAATTAAATTAAAAACACGAACAAGAAGTAGTGAGACAAACGTGAGGGGCTTTCTCCTGGCACATTCCATTCTAAACTCCAATCTAGAACACCACTTCCACTGAGGCTCTCTTGCCCTAGTAACCAGATTTGGTAAGGGTGAACTGCTGCCACCTTGTGGCCGTTTCACACAACAGCAGCTTTAATCCCAACGCTAATGGTCAGTTGATATTCAAAATCATTGCAGGCCTGTAAATGACACCTGCCCTGAAAACAAATCCTGGGGTCACATATCGACCAAAATATTCAACGGACGTCCATATTTCAAAACGACCGTTTCAAAAGGCATATTTTACGCACATTAGTGTTCTGCTTCTTTTCCTTTCTTTCCTTTTTTGTTCAAAAAACATGGGAATGGAAAAAGGCATCCCTCAGAATGGGCGAAAATCGTTGCAGACGAATCAATGGACAGAGGTTTAATCTCCAATATATATAAACAGCTCATGCAGCTTAATATTAAAAAAAACAAACAACCCAAAAAAATGGCCAGAAGATCTAAAGAGACGTTTCTTCAAAGGAGACACAGAGATGGCCAAGACGCACATGAAAAGCTGCTCAACAGCACTAATTATCAGAGAAATGCAAATCAAAACTACAATGAGGTTTCACCTCACACCTGTTAGAATCGGCATCATCAGAAAATCTACAAACAACCAATTCTGGGGAGGGTGTGGACAAAAGGAGCCCTCTTCCACTATTGGTGGGAATGTAAATTGATACAGTCACTATGGAGAACAGTATGGAGTTTCCTTAAAAAAACTAGAAATAGAATTACCATCTGATCCAGCAATCCCACTTCTGGGCATATACCCAGAGAAAACCGTACATCAAAAAGGCACATTCACCACAATGTTCATTGCAGCACTATTTACAATAGCCAGGTAATGGAAGCAACCTAAATGCCCACAGACAGATGAATGGATAAAGATGTGGTACATATATGAAATGGAATATTACTCGGCCATAAAAAGGAATGAAACTGGGTCATGTGTAGAGACATCGATGGATCGAGAGACTGTCATACAGAATGAAGTAAGTCAGAAAGAGGAAAACAAATATTGTATATTAATGCATATATGTGGAGCCTAGAAATGGTACAGATGAACTGGTTTGCAGGGAAGAAATAGAGACACAGAGGTAGAGAACAAACGTATGGACACCAAGTGTGGGAAGCCATGGGGTGGTGGTGGTGGGATGAGTTGGGAGTTTGGGATTGACCTGTGTACATGTATATGCATAAAATACATAACTAATAATAACGTGCTATATAAAAAAAAATAAATAAAATTAAATTTCAAAATTTTAAAAAATAAAATTTAAAATAAAACAGAAAAAAGTTCTTCCCGTCACACAGATGTATTTATAGGAATGAATTATTTCCATGCTTATATCTATAAATACATAAAAGAGGAATAAAATCTAACTTGAACCATAAAAGAAAAGAAAACCTGAACCCACGAGTTATACAGAGGAAAACCCTATCAGGGCACTTGCTCCAGTGGTAAACAATTCTGAAATTGGTCAGAGGTGGGGAACCATCTCCCATACAGCCATCAACCCACCCCCCACGCAAGGAGCGTCCTCATTGCAAAGCTGGGGGACCGTGCCGAGGCATCTCTGAGTAAACGTGAGCTGAGCCCCAGGCCAGCTGCTGCTGAACTGTTCCCACCCTTTCCAGGTAAAACACCTGAATATGTACAAGGGCTTGAAAGCCTAGAGGAAGGACCGTGGAGCCACACCAGCGACAGCACGCAGGCCAACTTGGTGCGGGCAGGCCAGCCAGGGTGGTCCTGGCCCCGGGCGCTCTTCCAGAAGCTTTCCATTGCCCTGCCTGAGATACCCCTCCTGTCCCGGCCCCCACTGCTTTTTTCCTTCCTCACCTCTGTCCGGAGAGAAATTCCAGCGGAAGGTATGGGTGACACAACCTCTTCTTTACAGGCGGCAGCCTGGCAACTCCTGCAGAAAGGCCAGCAGAACCCCACTCACACCGGGCCACCCACAAAGCTGTGGCCCCTCACTCCCTCCCACCAGCACAGCCCCGAGACTGCTGACGGGGCAGAGAATATGGAGTCAGGCACAGCTTCAGGGGCTATTGCTGCCTGGAGCGCTGTTTATATTGACCTCAACGAGGCACACCTGGGGAGGGCGGGCCGGCAGGGTAAGGCTGCCCAGGTCAGCTAATCCACAACCCTCAGGGAATCACATTGTTGAAAATGGACCCCGCTAAGGCAGAAGAGAAGCCAAGGGAAAAAAGGACACAATGCCATTTGCAGCACCGTAGATGAGTCTAGAAGTAATCACGTGACTTGTAGTAAGTCAGAAAGTGAAAGACACATATCATATCATATCACTTATAGGTGTTACCTAAAAATGGATACCAGGGCAGATATTTCCACGGAGAAGGGCAATCACAGATTCATTAAACAAACTTATGGTTCACCAAAGGAAAGGTGTGAGGATTGGTTTCATTACGATATCGGGGTTAACAGACATCTACAAACACAGGTGACATATATAATCACCAAAGACCTACAGAATACCAAGAGAGGACTACTCAACATTCTGTCATAACGTACATGGGAAAAGGATCCCAGGAAGAACAGACATGTGTATATGTGTAAAAGAACCACACCTTCCACACCTACAACAAGCCAAACATTGTAATCAAACTTGCTGTAAGAAAAAATAAAAAATTAAATTAAAAACACGAACAAGAAGTAGTGAGACAAACGTGAGGGGCTTTCTCCTGGCACATTCCATTCTAAACTCCAATCTAGAACACCACTTCCACTGAGGCTCTCTTGCCCTAGTAACCAGATTTGGTAAGGGTGAACTGCTGCCACCTTGTGGCCGTTTCACACAACAGCAGCTTTAATCCCAACGCTAATGGTCAGTTGATATTCAAAATCGTTGCAGGCCTGTAAATGACACCTGCCCTGAAAACAAATCCTGGGGTCACATATCGACCAAAATATTCAACGGACGTCCATATTTCAAAACGACCGTTTCAAAAGGCATATTTTACGCACATTAGTGTTCTGCTTCTTTTCCTTTCTTTCCTTTTTTGTTCAAAAAACACGGGAATGGAAAAAGGCATCCCTCAGAATGGGCGAAAATCGTTGCAGACGAATCAATGGACAGAGGTTTAATCTCCAATATATATAAACAGCTCATGCAGCTTAATATTAAAAAAAACAAACAACCCCAAAAAATGGCCAGAAGATCTAAAGAGACGTTTCTTCAAAGGAGACACAGAGATGGCCAAGACGCACATGAAAAGCTGCTCAACAGCACTAATTATCAGAGAAATGCAAATCAAAACTACAATGAGGTTTCACCTCACACCTGTTAGAATCGGCATCATCAGAAAATCTACAAACAACCAATTCTGGGGAGGGTGTGGACAAAAGGAGCCCTCTTCCACTATTGGTGGGAATGTAAATTGATACAGTCACTATGGAGAACAGTATGGAGTTTCCTTAAAAAAACTAGAAATAGAATTACCATCTGATCCAGCAATCCCACTTCTGGGCATATACCCAGAGAAAACCGTACATCAAAAAGGCACATTCACCACAATGTTCATTGCAGCACTATTTACAATAGCCAGGTAATGGAAGCAACCTAAATGCCCACAGACAGATGAATGGATAAAGATGTGGTACATATATGAAATGGAATATTACTCGGCCATAAAAAGGAATGAAACTGGGTCATGTGTAGAGACATCGATGGATCGAGAGACTGTCATACAGAATGAAGTAAGTCAGAAAGAGGAAAACAAATATTGTATATTAATGCATATATGTGGAGCCTAGAAATGGTACAGATGAACTGGTTTGCAGGGAAGAAATAGAGACACAGAGGTAGAGAACAAACGTATGGACACCAAGTGTGGGAAGCCATGGGGTGGTGGTGGTGGGATGAGTTGGGAGTTTGGGATTGACCTGTGTACATGTATATGCATAAAATACATAACTAATAATAACGTGCTATATAAAAAAAAATAAATAAAATTAAATTTCAAAATTTTAAAAAATAAAATTTAAAATAAAACAGAAAAAAGTTCTTCCCGTCACACAGATGTATTTATAGGAATGAATTATTTCCATGCTTATATCTATAAATACATAAAAGAGGAATAAAATCTAACTTGAACCATAAAAGAAAAGAAAACCTGAACCCACGAGTTATACAGAGGAAAACCCTATCAGGGCACTTGCTCCAGTGGTAAACAATTCTGAAATTGGTCAGAGGTGGGGAACCATCTCCCATACAGCCATCAACCCACCCCCCACGCAAGGAGCGTCCTCATTGCAAAGCTGGGGGACCGTGCCGAGGCATCTCTGAGTAAACGTGAGCTGAGCCCCAGGCCAGCTGCTGCTGAACTGTTCCCACCCTTTCCAGGTAAAACACCTGAATATGTACAAGGGCTTGAAAGCCTAGAGGAAGGACCGTGGAGCCACACCAGCGACAGCACGCAGGCCAACTTGGTGCGGGCAGGCCAGCCAGGGTGGTCCTGGCCCCGGGCGCTCTTCCAGAAGCTTTCCATTGCCCTGCCTGAGATACCCCTCCTGTCCCGGCCCCCACTGCTTTTTTCCTTCCTCACCTCTGTCCGGAGAGAAATTCCAGCGGAAGGTATGGGTGACACAACCTCTTCTTTACAGGCGGCAGCCTGGCAACTCCTGCAGAAAGGCCAGCAGAACCCCACTCACACCGGGCCACCCACAAAGCTGTGGCCCCTCACTCCCTCCCACCAGCACAGCCCCGAGACTGCTGACGGGGCAGAGAATATGGAGTCAGGCACAGCTTCAGGGGCTATTGCTGCCTGGAGCGCTGTTTATATTGACCTCAACGAGGCACACCTGGGGAGGGCGGGCCGGCAGGGTAAGGCTGCCCAGGTCAGCTAATCCACAACCCTCAGGGAATCACATTGTTGAAAATGGACCCCGCTAAGGCAGAAGAGAAGCCAAGGGAAAAAAGGACACAATGCCATTTGCAGCACCGTAGATGAGTCTAGAAGTAATCACGTGACTTGTAGTAAGTCAGAAAGTGAAAGACACATATCATATCATATCACTTATAGGTGTTACCTAAAAATGGATACCAGGGCAGATATTTCCACGGAGAAGGGCAATCACAGATTCATTAAACAAACTTATGGTTCACCAAAGGAAAGGTGTGAGGATTGGTTTCATTACGATATCGGGGTTAACAGACATCTACAAACACAGGTGACATATATAATCACCAAAGACCTACAGAATACCAAGAGAGGACTACTCAACATTCTGTCATAACGTACATGGGAAAAGGATCCCAGGAAGAACAGACATGTGTATATGTGTAAAAGAACCACACCTTCCACACCTACAACAAGCCAAACATTGTAATCAAACTTGCTGTAAGAAAAAATAAAAAATTAAATTAAAAACACGAACAAGAAGTAGTGAGACAAACGTGAGGGGCTTTCTCCTGGCACATTCCATTCTAAACTCCAATCTAGAACACCACTTCCACTGAGGCTCTCTTGCCCTAGTAACCAGATTTGGTAAGGGTGAACTGCTGCCACCTTGTGGCCGTTTCACACAACAGCAGCTTTAATCCCAACGCTAATGGTCAGTTGATATTCAAAATCGTTGCAGGCCTGTAAATGACACCTGCCCTGAAAACAAATCCTGGGGTCACATATCGACCAAAATATTCAACGGACGTCCATATTTCAAAACGACCGTTTCAAAAGGCATATTTTACGCACATTAGTGTTCTGCTTCTTTTCCTTTCTTTCCTTTTTTGTTCAAAAAACACGGGAATGGAAAAAGGCATCCCTCAGAATGGGCGAAAATCGTTGCAGACGAATCAATGGACAGAGGTTTAATCTCCAATATATATAAACAGCTCATGCAGCTTAATATTAAAAAAAACAAACAACCCCAAAAAATGGCCAGAAGATCTAAAGAGACGTTTCTTCAAAGGAGACACAGAGATGGCCAAGACGCACATGAAAAGCTGCTCAACAGCACTAATTATCAGAGAAATGCAAATCAAAACTACAATGAGGTTTCACCTCACACCTGTTAGAATCGGCATCATCAGAAAATCTACAAACCACCAATTCTGGGGAGGGTGTGGACAAAAGGAGCCCTCTTCCACTATTGGTGGGAATGTAAATTGATACAGTCACTATGGAGAACAGTATGGAGTTTCCTTAAAAAAACTAGAAATAGAATTACCATCTGATCCAGCAATCCCACTTCTGGGCATATACCCAGAGAAAACCGTACATCAAAAAGGCACATTCACCACAATGTTCATTGCAGCACTATTTACAATAGCCAGGTAATGGAAGCAACCTAAATGCCCACAGACAGATGAATGGATAAAGATGTGGTACATATATGAAATGGAATATTACTCGGCCATAAAAAGGAATGAAACTGGGTCATTTGTAGAGACATCGATGGATCGAGAGACTGTCATACAGAATGAAGTAAGTCAGAAAGAGGAAAACAAATATTGTATATTAATGCATATATGTGGAGCCTAGAAATGGTACAGATGAACTGGTTTGCAGGGAAGAAATAGAGACACAGAGGTAGAGAACAAACGTATGGACACCAAGTGTGGGAAGCCATGGGGTGGTGGTGGTGGGATGAGTTGGGAGTTTGGGATTGACCTGTGTACATGTATATGCATAAAATACATAACTAATAATAACGTGCTATATAAAAAAAAATAAATAAAATTAAATTTCAAAATTTTAAAAAATAAAATTTAAAATAAAACAGAAAAAAGTTCTTCCCGTCACACAGATGTATTTATAGGAATGAATTATTTCCATGCTTATATCTATAAATACATAAAAGAGGAATAAAATCTAACTTGAACCATAAAAGAAAAGAAAACCTGAACCCACGAGTTATACAGAGGAAAACCCTATCAGGGCACTTGCTCCAGTGGTAAACAATTCTGAAATTGGTCAGAGGTGGGGAACCATCTCCCATACAGCCATCAACCCACCCCCCACGCAAGGAGCGTCCTCATTGCAAAGCTGGGGGACCGTGCCGAGGCATCTCTGAGTAAACGTGAGCTGAGCCCCAGGCCAGCTGCTGCTGAACTGTTCCCACCCTTTCCAGGTAAAACACCTGAATATGTACAAGGGCTTGAAAGCCTAGAGGAAGGACCGTGGAGCCACACCAGCGACAGCACGCAGGCCAACTTGGTGCGGGCAGGCCAGCCAGGGTGGTCCTGGCCCCGGGCGCTCTTCCAGAAGCTTTCCATTGCCCTGCCTGAGATACCCCTCCTGTCCCGGCCCCCACTGCTTTTTTCCTTCCTCACCTCTGTCCGGAGAGAAATTCCAGCGGAAGGTATGGGTGACACAACCTCTTCTTTACAGGCGGCAGCCTGGCAACTCCTGCAGAAAGGCCAGCAGAACCCCACTCACACCGGGCCACCCACAAAGCTGTGGCCCCTCACTCCCTCCCACCAGCACAGCCCCGAGACTGCTGACGGGGCAGAGAATATGGAGTCAGGCACAGCTTCAGGGGCTATTGCTGCCTGGAGCGCTGTTTATATTGACCTCAACGAGGCACACCTGGGGAGGGCGGGCCGGCAGGGTAAGGCTGCCCAGGTCAGCTAATCCACAACCCTCAGGGAATCACATTGTTGAAAATGGACCCCGCTAAGGCAGAAGAGAAGCCAAGGGAAAAAAGGACACAATGCCATTTGCAGCACCGTAGATGAGTCTAGAAGTAATCACGTGACTTGTAGTAAGTCAGAAAGTGAAAGACACATATCATATCATATCACTTATAGGTGTTACCTAAAAATGGATACCAGGGCAGATATTTCCACGGAGAAGGGCAATCACAGATTCATTAAACAAACTTATGGTTCACCAAAGGAAAGGTGTGAGGATTGGTTTCATTACGATATCGGGGTTAACAGACATCTACAAACACAGGTGACATATATAATCACCAAAGACCTACAGAATACCAAGAGAGGACTACTCAACATTCTGTCATAACGTACATGGGAAAAGGATCCCAGGAAGAACAGACATGTGTATATGTGTAAAAGAACCACACCTTCCACACCTACAACAAGCCAAACATTGTAATCAAACTTGCTGTAAGAAAAAATAAAAAATTAAATTAAAAACACGAACAAGAAGTAGTGAGACAAACGTGAGGGGCTTTCTCCTGGCACATTCCATTCTAAACTCCAATCTAGAACACCACTTCCACTGAGGCTCTCTTGCCCTAGTAACCAGATTTGGTAAGGGTGAACTGCTGCCACCTTGTGGCCGTTTCACACAACAGCAGCTTTAATCCCAACGCTAATGGTCAGTTGATATTCAAAATCGTTGCAGGCCTGTAAATGACACCTGCCCTGAAAACAAATCCTGGGGTCACATATCGACCAAAATATTCAACGGACGTCCATATTTCAAAACGACCGTTTCAAAAGGCATATTTTACGCACATTAGTGTTCTGCTTCTTTTCCTTTCTTTCCTTTTTTGTTCAAAAAACACGGGAATGGAAAAAGGCATCCCTCAGAATGGGCGAAAATCGTTGCAGACGAATCAATGGACAGAGGTTTAATCTCCAATATATATAAACAGCTCATGCAGCTTAATATTAAAAAAAACAAACAACCCCAAAAAATGGCCAGAAGATCTAAAGAGACGTTTCTTCAAAGGAGACACAGAGATGGCCAAGACGCACATGAAAAGCTGCTCAACAGCACTAATTATCAGAGAAATGCAAATCAAAACTACAATGAGGTTTCACCTCACACCTGTTAGAATCGGCATCATCAGAAAATCTACAAACAACCAATTCTGGGGAGGGTGTGGACAAAAGGAGCCCTCTTCCACTATTGGTGGGAATGTAAATTGATACAGTCACTATGGAGAACAGTATGGAGTTTCCTTAAAAAAACTAGAAATAGAATTACCATCTGATCCAGCAATCCCACTTCTGGGCATATACCCAGAGAAAACCGTACATCAAAAAGGCACATTCACCACAATGTTCATTGCAGCACTATTTACAATAGCCAGGTAATGGAAGCAACCTAAATGCCCACAGACAGATGAATGGATAAAGATGTGGTACATATATGAAATGGAATATTACTCGGCCATAAAAAGGAATGAAACTGGGTCATTTGTAGAGACATCGATGGATCGAGAGACTGTCATACAGAATGAAGTAAGTCAGAAAGAGGAAAACAAATATTGTATATTAATGCATATATGTGGAGCCTAGAAATGGTACAGATGAACTGGTTTGCAGGGAAGAAATAGAGACACAGAGGTAGAGAACAAACGTATGGACACCAAGTGTGGGAAGCCATGGGGTGGTGGTGGTGGGATGAGTTGGGAGTTTGGGATTGACCTGTGTACATGTATATGCATAAAATACATAACTAATAATAACGTGCTATATAAAAAAAAATAAATAAAATTAAATTTCAAAATTTTAAAATATAAAATTTAAAATAAAACAGAAAAAAGTTCTTCCCGTCACACAGATGTATTTATAGGAATGAATTATTTCCATGCTTATATCTATAAATACATAAAAGAGGAATAAAATCTAACTTGAACCATAAAAGAAAAGAAAACCTGAACCCACGAGTTATACAGAGGAAAACCCTATCAGGGCACTTGCTCCAGTGGTAAACAATTCTGAAATTGGTCAGAGGTGGGGAACCATCTCCCATACAGCCATCAACCCACCCCCCACGCAAGGAGCGTCCTCATTGCAAAGCTGGGGGACCGTGCCGAGGCATCTCTGAGTAAACGTGAGCTGAGCCCCAGGCCAGCTGCTGCTGAACTGTTCCCACCCTTTCCAGGTAAAACACCTGAATATGTACAAGGGCTTGAAAGCCTAGAGGAAGGACCGTGGAGCCACACCAGCGACAGCACGCAGGCCAACTTGGTGCGGGCAGGCCAGCCAGGGTGGTCCTGGCCCCGGGCGCTCTTCCAGAAGCTTTCCATTGCCCTGCCTGAGATACCCCTCCTGTCCCGGCCCCCACTGCTTTTTTCCTTCCTCACCTCTGTCCGGAGAGAAATTCCAGCGGAAGGTATGGGTGACACAACCTCTTCTTTACAGGCGGCAGCCTGGCAACTCCTGCAGAAAGGCCAGCAGAACCCCACTCACACCGGGCCACCCACAAAGCTGTGGCCCCTCACTCCCTCCCACCAGCACAGCCCCGAGACTGCTGACGGGGCAGAGAATATGGAGTCAGGCACAGCTTCAGGGGCTATTGCTGCCTGGAGCGCTGTTTATATTGACCTCAACGAGGCACACCTGGGGAGGGCGGGCCGGCAGGGTAAGGCTGCCCAGGTCAGCTAATCCACAACCCTCAGGGAATCACATTGTTGAAAATGGACCCCGCTAAGGCAGAAGAGAAGCCAAGGGAAAAAAGGACACAATGCCATTTGCAGCACCGTAGATGAGTCTAGAAGTAATCACGTGACTTGTAGTAAGTCAGAAAGTGAAAGACACATATCATATCATATCACTTATAGGTGTTACCTAAAAATGGATACCAGGGCAGATATTTCCACGGAGAAGGGCAATCACAGATTCATTAAACAAACTTATGGTTCACCAAAGGAAAGGTGTGAGGATTGGTTTCATTACGATATCGGGGTTAACAGACATCTACAAACACAGGTGACATATATAATCACCAAAGACCTACAGAATACCAAGAGAGGACTACTCAACATTCTGTCATAACGTACATGGGAAAAGGATCCCAGGAAGAACAGACATGTGTATATGTGTAAAAGAACCACACCTTCCACACCTACAACAAGCCAAACATTGTAATCAAACTTGCTGTAAGAAAAAATAAAAAATTAAATTAAAAACACGAACAAGAAGTAGTGAGACAAACGTGAGGGGCTTTCTCCTGGCACATTCCATTCTAAACTCCAATCTAGAACACCACTTCCACTGAGGCTCTCTTGCCCTAGTAACCAGATTTGGTAAGGGTGAACTGCTGCCACCTTGTGGCCGTTTCACACAACAGCAGCTTTAATCCCAACGCTAATGGTCAGTTGATATTCAAAATCGTTGCAGGCCTGTAAATGACACCTGCCCTGAAAACAAATCCTGGGGTCACATATCGACCAAAATATTCAACGGACGTCCATATTTCAAAACGACCGTTTCAAAAGGCATATTTTACGCACATTAGTGTTCTGCTTCTTTTCCTTTCTTTCCTTTTTTGTTCAAAAAACACGGGAATGGAAAAAGGCATCCCTCAGAATGGGCGAAAATCGTTGCAGACGAATCAATGGACAGAGGTTTAATCTCCAATATATATAAACAGCTCATGCAGCTTAATATTAAAAAAAACAAACAACCCAAAAAAATGGCCAGAAGATCTAAAGAGACGTTTCTTCAAAGGAGACACAGAGATGGCCAAGACGCACATGAAAAGCTGCTCAACAGCACTAATTATCAGAGAAATGCAAATCAAAACTACAATGAGGTTTCACCTCACACCTGTTAGAATCGGCATCATCAGAAAATCTACAAACAACCAATTCTGGGGAGGGTGTGGACAAAAGGAGCCCTCTTCCACTATTGGTGGGAATGTAAATTGATACAGTCACTATGGAGAACAGTATGGAGTTTCCTTAAAAAAACTAGAAATAGAATTACCATCTGATCCAGCAATCCCACTTCTGGGCATATACCCAGAGAAAACCGTACATCAAAAAGGCACATTCACCACAATGTTCATTGCAGCACTATTTACAATAGCCAGGTAATGGAAGCAACCTAAATGCCCACAGACAGATGAATGGATAAAGATGTGGTACATATATGAAATGGAATATTACTCGGCCATAAAAAGGAATGAAACTGGGTCATTTGTAGAGACATCGATGGATCGAGAGACTGTCATACAGAATGAAGTAAGTCAGAAAGAGGAAAACAAATATTGTATATTAATGCATATATGTGGAGCCTAGAAATGGTACAGATGAACTGGTTTGCAGGGAAGAAATAGAGACACAGAGGTAGAGAACAAACGTATGGACACCAAGTGTGGGAAGCCATGGGGTGGTGGTGGTGGGATGAGTTGGGAGTTTGGGATTGACCTGTGTACATGTATATGCATAAAATACATAACTAATAATAACGTGCTATATAAAAAAAATAAATAAAATTAAATTTCAAAATTTTAAAAAATAAAATTTAAAATAAAACAGAAAAAAGTTCTTCCCGTCACACAGATGTATTTATAGGAATGAATTATTTCCATGCTTATATCTATAAATACATAAAAGAGGAATAAAATCTAACTTGAACCATAAAAGAAAAGAAAACCTGAACCCACGAGTTATACAGAGGAAAACCCTATCAGGGCACTTGCTCCAGTGGTAAACAATTCTGAAATTGGTCAGAGGTGGGGAACCATCTCCCATACAGCCATCAACCCACCCCCCACGCAAGGAGCGTCCTCATTGCAAAGCTGGGGGACCGTGCCGAGGCATCTCTGAGTAAACGTGAGCTGAGCCCCAGGCCAGCTGCTGCTGAACTGTTCCCACCCTTTCCAGGTAAAACACCTGAATATGTACAAGGGCTTGAAAGCCTAGAGGAAGGACCGTGGAGCCACACCAGCGACAGCACGCAGGCCAACTTGGTGCGGGCAGGCCAGCCAGGGTGGTCCTGGCCCCGGGCGCTCTTCCAGAAGCTTTCCATTGCCCTGCCTGAGATACCCCTCCTGTCCCGGCCCCCACTGCTTTTTTCCTTCCTCACCTCTGTCCGGAGAGAAATTCCAGCGGAAGGTATGGGTGACACAACCTCTTCTTTACAGGCGGCAGCCTGGCAACTCCTGCAGAAAGGCCAGCAGAACCCCACTCACACCGGGCCACCCACAAAGCTGTGGCCCCTCACTCCCTCCCACCAGCACAGCCCCGAGACTGCTGACGGGGCAGAGAATATGGAGTCAGGCACAGCTTCAGGGGCTATTGCTGCCTGGAGCGCTGTTTATATTGACCTCAACGAGGCACACCTGGGGAGGGCGGGCCGGCAGGGTAAGGCTGCCCAGGTCAGCTAATCCACAACCCTCAGGGAATCACATTGTTGAAAATGGACCCCGCTAAGGCAGAAGAGAAGCCAAGGGAAAAAAGGACACAATGCCATTTGCAGCACCGTAGATGAGTCTAGAAGTAATCACGTGACTTGTAGTAAGTCAGAAAGTGAAAGACACATATCATATCATATCACTTATAGGTGTTACCTAAAAATGGATACCAGGGCAGATATTTCCACGGAGAAGGGCAATCACAGATTCATTAAACAAACTTATGGTTCACCAAAGGAAAGGTGTGAGGATTGGTTTCATTACGATATCGGGGTTAACAGACATCTACAAACACAGGTGACATATATAATCACCAAAGACCTACAGAATACCAAGAGAGGACTACTCAACATTCTGTCATAACGTACATGGGAAAAGGATCCCAGGAAGAACAGACATGTGTATATGTGTAAAAGAACCACACCTTCCACACCTACAACAAGCCAAACATTGTAATCAAACTTGCTGTAAGAAAAAATAAAAAAATTAAATT
>NW_028294192.1:0-39815 GCF_964341445.2 Mesoplodon mirus | reverse complement strand
TGATTCACGATCTGAAAGCGGGGCATCGTCGAAACTCTGATCATCGAATATGTCTTCCACTATCTCTTCATCATCCGCAATGCTAGACATTTTGGAAGTGTCTGAAGATATTAAAGAGAACAACAAATAAAAAAATATATTTGGAATGCATACTGACTCTAGCAACGGTCATCCAGATTAAACGTTAAAAATCCACTAACATTAACGGAACAGTAAAACTCAAACACAATAGAGAAACCATTAAGAAAATCGATATATTATTTCTGAGTAATCGATATGGAAATTTCAAAATGATAAATATGAATTTTTGAATTCCAAAAAACCTACGAGGAGCACCAAGTTGAGCGAGAGTATATTTACGAGGTAGAGAACTCATTTGAGACCACTGAGATGACGGTTTACTTTTATATCAGCGAAATCAAGAAAACAACACGTACATATCTTTTACACATCTATTCGTGAAATGAAAAACATGATAACCAGCTAGAAATGGATAGAAATCAACACGTCACTATAAAATCCCTATGACCGCCAGCAGGCAGTTTCCACCGCTTCTTAATTGTTGATTTGTGCTTAGGAAAGCATTCATTATGATTATGAATGTCAATAATAGTGTCTCCTACAGTTTATTTATTCGATATTGCGCGACGATTTAAAAAAATATTGTAGATCTCGTCGAACTGTGCGAGAGAACTATAAAATGTTAAGAGTTCCGGCTTATTGCAACTGTCAAGCACTATATTCTATTGGAAAATGAAAATAAATAAGTTGCGAACTTCAATGTTATTCCACTATTTGAAAAATTAAGTATATTATGCAATTTGTTCAGTAATCATTATTAACACTTCCGTAACGGAACTGTATTTTCGATAACAGACTATAATTTCTTCATTAATATAGTAAGGGAATTGGGAAGTCTACATACCAATAAAAACAACTTTACTCTACCATTCAAGTGTAATGTAAATCTATTACAATGAAGCAAAACATTCCAAAAAAATGAAACCAAATCTAAATTTTTTCAAACTTTTCAAATAAGCGCGGTAGCCGCAAATACAAACGGAGCTACGAAAAATACGTCTATGCATTCTAGGGCGAAATATTGTGTTGTTGAATTGAACAGCTTTTGTATTGGAGATTAAGGCTTTCTCTCTGAAATGTGAAAAGAATATCATTGCCTTTAGAAAATAAGAATTTTAATTTGATGGGATATCTGTAGGCAAAAATCTATAGATTTCAATGGTTTTATTCCAAGTATTAAGGTTCAATACGAACCGACAATATATTAATTTAAAGTTAAAAGCGTTCATTATTTTCTCATTGAATGCAACTGATCAAATAAATCTCGAATGTAATGTGTTGAAAGTTAAAAGCAACCATTCAATCATCGTATGACTCCACATGACGACAGTATGACGCAGTGGTTAGAGGTGCCCTAAAATTCACGATTGATCTTTGGTTCGATTCCGGGCTTACTAAGTCGTCCATATCACTCTGGGATCGGAAAATTATTTAGACTCTTACTCTCTTACTTTTGTCAGGTATCGTAAGTTTGTATAAATTGAATATATATTCAACCATCTCAATGATGTCTGCTGAAGTCGAATGCATGCGTATCGCCTCACGGATTGATCAACGACGATCCCTTTGATCCGTTATTTTATGTTTTATGACGTCATATAAGGACTTAAGTCATTGCATATTAACGCATGCCGAAAATCTGTACAACCCTCATTCGAGTGGTTATAGAGGTTTTTTTCTTTGCACTCCTTAAAACTACTGGGAACTGGGGTTCGCATATTATTTGAAGAAGAACGACTATAAAAATACCAAGGGAAACATGTGTTTAAAGTAAACATCAATAAAATGCTCATTTTCTGTTAATATCTTTAGTACTTTAGTGCTTCGTAAATAACACTACCGAATAGTTTTTGCGCTTGATTAATTAATCTGCAGCTGTTAATAAGTAGGCAGCTAGGCTTTGAAATGACAGCCACCTGAGTCTTCTCCATAAGCAGCACAATCACGCGTGTTGTTTTTTTCAAATAATTGTCCTCGAATGAAGATTAGATCTGTGCTTGGAAATACACTGCAAACATTTTGTAGAAATTCACAATTGCTTAGAAGTTAGGTAAATCTTAAAGGTTTAGAACATTAGGATTAATGTCGAGTATTAAGTTGACATCACTGCAGTTTACAAGTTTCCTACAGCCTCAATTCACCGCCATCTTCGTGGAATGATTCAAATCATCTGCAATCTGTAAATGAGCTCCTTTCATCAAAAATAACATGACAATAAATATAAATATATAAATATTATATGACGAGAGAACCGGCTGATCAAGGAGATTTAGAGTAAAGACTGTTAGTAGACTGAACCGGAAAGAGGCTATTTCGATTATATCTCAGTTCTTCATTAGTAATCTGTTGCCTTTCATCATCTTTAGTAATAAAGTTTTTGTATTATCTCTAGCAAAGCAAAGGTGTTACGAAATATTGCTAAGAAATGATGAAAACTGAAGCTAGATATTAGTTCACCTAACACGGTTGGTGATTATTAAATATTAGCTATACACTATTTTTGCAGGAAAATATAACAGGTTAAAAAAACACTGGAAGTAGTCCAAAACAGGAAACAATGCTTCTGTTCAATTGTGAACATAAAGATCTGAATCCAATTCTACTTGAGAAACACAGTGGTTCTACCACTTCTTTCTATTATATGAAGTTGATGTAGAGAAAGTTGTACTCTAATATTCTTAGTTCTACAATACCCATACCATGTCCTAAAATCTCCTCTAAAATTCTGCTTTTGCATCCCGACGTCAAAAATGTGGGCTGTTTCTTAGAAAGCCACATCTTAGCTCAGAGTAAGCTTTCTTAACCGTA
The DNA here is from genome assembly GCF_964341445.2 of Mesoplodon mirus. Lineage (NCBI taxonomy): Eukaryota > Metazoa > Chordata > Mammalia > Artiodactyla > Ziphiidae > Mesoplodon > Mesoplodon mirus. The sequence goes on along the minus strand of NW_028294192.1, from coordinate 36,926 downwards.
ATAAAAACCTTTAAAATTTACACATTTTTGCGAAACGAGGCACATATCGGTTGCATAAAATTCTGCATTTTTGGAAGCGATGAAGTCATTGAATGCAGTTTAAGCCTTCGTTTGTTTCTGAAATTTTTACCGAACAGGAAGCTGTCGAGATGCTTGAAAAAGTCGTAGACGATAGATAAGAGATGCGGCAACTATGGTGAGTGAGGCAGGGTTTCGTGGCCCAGCTCCTTCGACCGTAGCAGGGGAATGACAGCGACTTTTATATTTTCCAAGGTAGAACTCGCCGTTACGATTTTTTTGAACAAATGTCGCCCTGTGCATTCCTTGGCCTAATCCTCATTGCTGTTTTAAATACTCTATTCTGCAACAACGCCCGAGTTTGATCTCGTTTTCTCCTATTTTTTTCAAGCCGAATCCACACACAAATCCGTGGACCTTCGTAGATGGTGAATACGAGGAAACCAATAAGAGATGCGCTGGGACCCGCAGAACATCTGACGTCGGATCATGGAAGAACAACTTTGCTCCTGTTTTTCGCCCTAATCTTCGTCCATAATTCAAAATACTCCACGGAGACATGTGAAAAAATTCAACTCAGTTAATCCCAGACACATAGTTGGTGGCTAACTTATTAGAACTATGCCAAAAACGACTACGTTATTAGATAGTGAAACGCTGAAGAAATGGATTTTTGGCTTCTGAATTGTCGGAATGATTTATATTTTTCAAATACAGGTAACCATACTCATGAATAAATCTATGAGTTTTTCTCAATGTGCATGGATTGTATTTTGCATGTCAACTGACCAGAAGGCTGAAATGAAGTGAGGTGGTAGAAATGGGACACCGTGTGAGGTAGATTCCAATAAATAAACCCGACTTGTAATGGGAGGAACTTGACAAGCTACACCTTTGTTAGTCCTGCATTGCAATGACAAAGCTTGGCAAGCCTGCCGTGGATATCTTTTATCGCAGATATTGAAAACAAAAAGCCTCATACAAAAAAATCATTGTGCTCCTGGTGCTCATGGGGTGTGGAGAACAGATTAGTCGACTGTGTCAGAGATGAGCATAAACGGTTTCAATCAATTGATAAACCACAAAACTGATTGTAAAGGTAATGCAGCAAAAAATTATAAAAGATTGAGGAAATATTTGGATTATTTAGAGTAGATTGCCCAATTTCGCAACGCGAAAAGTTCACGTTTTTTTTCACCATTTTTCTTAGTGATCTTGTTCTAATACTAACTTGTACTGATTCTGGGTGGGTACCTGTAGCGTAGTAGTTAGAGGTGCAATGGAATAAGCACTATCTGAGTGTTTGATCTGAGAGCCGATCTAATCAAGTCCTTCCTTCCTCTGGTAACGAGAAATTGGTGCCAGACTAGTCTGGGAGGATAAGGCCAGTGATTTCATACATTGCCAGGTAACCGGAACTCATTGCGTTCAATCACTTTTACAATGCCTGAAGTCGAATCCATGATGCATTGCTCAGAAAATCAACGATAGTGACCAATGCCGAATGGTTTGTCGATTGTCCTTCATTGATTTTGGACTACTGAGATAATGTCGTTTCAAAAATTTGACTTTTTTAACTTTCAATTGAACAGTGACGCAAAATCGTTGAAACTGGTTGCATTGAACTGCATTTGGTCAGAGAATTGCTAATGATCAATGGTTACAACGTTCGTTTCGGAAGGTTTATTGATGGAGAAAAGCAGCTTGAGGATTACAAGGATCGCAGCTACCCTTATGATGACCAAGAGAAAAGACACATGAAGAAAACCCTGAAACACATTTGTGCGAAATTACGCTCGAAGAATTTTGCGGCCACTTGTCATGGATGTTATTGAGCACATGAAATCATAACGCATAAAATCCTGGGAAATTACTACGGCAAGAATTAGTGTGCAGAAGTCGCTATAATGTACTAAAAATTGGAATATAGGATGTTGATGAAAGATCGGTAAAGACGGTTTCTACTACATATTATTAGCAGCGCGAATTGCAAGTGGTAGTGTAGAAGGACATGTTGGAGTTGGACATGTTTACTAATTTAAAGTGGAATTACGGATTACTGCCACTTCAAAATCCTGGACAACTTCATTCGCACTAAACATCAATTCAGAAGCGACCAAACAGGCCTTTGACGACTTCAGATAAAAAATCTTATCTTCTGCGTGGATGGAATGTCTAAACTTGTACAGTTTAAAAAAAATTCAGTACTTATTAAGGCTTTCACTTTGGCCGATAAAGTTAATTTTTTTTAACGATGTTGTAGTGGTGTTCAATTTTCTGCTCAAAATCGGATATTTATTGCTAAAAATACGAACATGATCGGCGAAGTATCCGTTATTGAGGATAGGTTGAAAGAAAGCTAACGTTAAAAGTGCGAATAGTTCAGACCTTTGTGAGTAGATTTATTCTATTGGCTATCATTCTTTGACGAAAAAGTATACAGCGGAAAGAAGTGCTGGTAAGCAATATTTATGTTAAATCTAGCTTCACATATACGGAATGCTGCTTTGGAACAGTATAGGTGTATAGTAAAATAAAGCACGCTGAGAGAAAGGCAAAGGGAGGGGCACGGATGGTGTAATGGATAACTGGTGACCCCCGGAAAGGGCAATCATCTGGTTGAAGTTCGCACCGCCCCGAAGTTTTGCAAATATCTCAGTGTCTTAGCGGTTATTTCGATTGATAATAACACTGCCGATTAACAGAAATAGGTAGTTAAAAATGAAATTCAAAATTATAGGTGTGTTTAAATCTAGGCAAATTTTCATCTTTAAATTTTGACCCCAAATTAAGTAAAACACTAATCCAGCACAGTATCAAAATGGTGTCTTAATGGCATCTCTTAATGGGGTATATTTAAGGAAATATCAGCTTGAAAACTAAACTATATTTGGCACTCGACATGATTACTACATTAAATCCGAAGGCACTCGAAAAAGTCTCTTGCACGCTTTCTCGACGCTTTTCACCCGCTCGATGCTGATTTCTTCAAGTGTTGGATGGTCCAATTGTAGGTGAGGAAATCGAATGCTGTTTTCGGATGTTGACTGGTCATAGTGAATAGACATGTGTAGATAACATGGTAAACCCTGAAATTTTCGATTTTCACAGTTTGAATCCATTGATGCCAATGAATATGAACTGTATACTCCGTGTCGTCACTTTACTCTTTATATTCGTTTATGTAAAAATCACTCTTTTATATTCGATCACTTATTTTTAATTTCAAAAAGGAATATTATTTTGGACAAATAAGCAATACTTAGAAAACTAAGTATAAAAAATAAGGTATATCCATTTACCACGTCGCATTTTAAAAAAAAGAAGAGCAAGAGTAGAAAACGTGAAATATGTTAGTTTTTGTGACACTCTCCCTAGCTAAGATAAGTGCACGTTAAATGTAAGATGGCTTTAAAAAACAACCTTTTGAAGGATGCGAGTAATCCTAAATGCTTTATGCCAAGGATTAAAAGTCCGAATGACGACTGCAGAGATTTTCATGTGACACAAAGGTTTTGATTTAAAAAATTAGTACATAAAGGAGGCAACCAGATGATATTTTATTGTTTCTGGTATAATAAAAAGTGATTTCGCCTTTTATGGTCATTGTTTTTCCATGAGATAGCGATTTTTTACTGTGGAATTATACTTCTTGATTCTTCTTCTTTGAACGAGCACGAGGTTGTTAAGTTTATTATGAGGCTGACGTTTCGGCCGTATCGCCTTCTTCAGAGCCTGGAAAGGTCGACTGACAGCGATCTACCAAGCCAAACACGTCAATAACTCAAACAGAGAAACTCAAAAACCAAGTCCTAACCGCGTAAATAACATCGAATACTCACCACTTCTCTGCCTTCGACCAACCGCTAGGTTGTGTCTGCGGAAGAGGAATGAGGTATACTTCCTTCTAGAGTGCCCCTTTATCAGACTAGAAGATCAACCTGATATATTGTGCGAAATCACGTGTGATTAGGAGGCACTCTTCCTTGCGGTTCATGTTTGAGTTTTTGAAATTAATCCAAAATGCCTCAAGAACTTTGCGTGTCGATATGCTAGTTTCTTGCTCAAGAATATTAACCTTAACATCAAAATCCTCTCCGTTGTGTCTTTGTGTCCTATGCGTGCCTAGTGGAGTACTCGTTTTGCTTTTAAATTTTCTATCTAGGTGTTCTTCTATGCGGACACAAAGAGGTCTTCCCGTTTCGCCAATATATTCGTCTCCGCAAGTTTGCAAGAAATCAGGTACACTGTACCTGAGATCATGCAATCACCGTCTCTGCCCTGAGGGCAAATGCAAAATAATATAATAAATAAATATAAATAAATAAAATAATGTAATACAAATACAAAATATTATACATTACATGTTTTACACATACATTACATGGACGATGCAAAATTTTTAATAACACCAGTTATTTATCTACAAAAAGTGAACTACCAAAGTAGGAAAGTACTAGTAACTTTTCTAAGGTGTGTGTACTTTTCATTTTAAGCTTATTTCACTTTAAAACATTCATCATGCCATCTCATTGTGTCATTGGCCTTTTATGTCAAGAAAGTGATTTGGATGTCCGATGGCAAATCTCCATTTTGCTGACGTATGACAATGTGACAATTCATTGTGACAGCTTTCTACCAGTACATCTCACATAAGAGATCCAAGAACAAAACCAAGTTCTTCAGAATTCACAAGTTATTCAGGATGTACTGAATTTTAGTGCAGATGTAGTGCATTCCATAATGATGTACTTTATGTACGAATTTCTAAATAAGAGAAGGCATTTGTACACCGATAGTGTTGGTATACAAGTATTCCTTTGGCTGAGGACTTACTGCATAGAAGGACCTATCTTATGGGCTGTATTATAATATCGCATATACGTATGTTCTCGAACAGTAAGGGTCTAAACCAGCAATAAAAATTGGTGGTAATAAGAATTAATAATTGTTTCCAAACAGAAAATCTTCTCACCCCTAATGTCTGAACAGTCTGAAGAAGAATTCTCAAAGAACTGCAATGATGCTGTTATGTATCCAAATTATTTCCAATAATTTCACTGTCGTGAAAAGAAACACAGTAAGTTAGAACATTTATCATTACTGATTTATTATTACATCATAGTGAAAAGCTGTCCTAAGGTAATGAACCTCAATGTCTAAACAAGGGAATATCTGCGTTTTCTCATTGGCCATAATCTGTAGTGTATATTCTCTTAAAAAGCAAATACACTCTTGTCCCAAATTGAGCTGCTCTAAATGGAGGTTTTTTATAAATTATTAGGAGAGAGAACAGTTTTCGAAGAGCTATTCCGGACATACGATTTACGTCGAATTTTCTTTTCTAGTGATTTCAAGAAGTGCGGTAAGAAAACCTCTGGGAATCTTTCAAGGGGTGTATACCGATTTTGGTACACATGGCGTTTTTGTGTTAAGGAAGCGAACCGAAAAGCTATATTCTAGGCAGCAGAATCCATTCAATTTATTCATTAAATTTCATAGAGTACTATTAAAATTAGGAATTGATAACACATTAGAAGTGATACTGTTCAGCAAAAGAAAGTATTGGTTCGATCATACACGAGGACATTAAGCCTATCATCCCTCCGGAGTCGGGTTGGAGAATTGGTACCAGACTTGTTCAGGACCAATTGGCTTCTTCAAATCCGCATAACTGGCGACTACTTAAGGGTTGAACAACAATTGTTTAATTTTCAATTATGAAGTAGTATAAGTATCAATATCCTTCATATTTTTACCCAGATGTCTCTTTAGTAAATTCCAGAAGATTACACTTTCCTAACCATTTAACAACATAATAACCTTACTGGTTCAATGCGGCACCAGACCAACGAAGCCCTTAAACCTTGAATTTGGTTTGTAACATTGTTGTCGAGCAGTTCGTCTGTTAACAAATCGGAAGATTCAAATCGCTGCTCTCATGAAAACAATCTCAGGTGATAAAATAACGATGGATTGTAGACGATTTATTTATAAAGGTCATAATTTACTTTTAAAATGATAATAATCCTGATCAAACACAACATGGCTACTCTGAAAAAAGGAACAGTTGGAATCTACTAATTCTACCAACGAGACACTTTTCTTTTGTTCGCATAGCATTTTGACGTCTTGAAATCGACGATTTTCCTGAAAACGTTTTCAGCAGCGGTCTAGTTTTTAAAGACTTCTTAGTAGTAGTAGCTTTCGAGATTCCTGCGAAAAAATGGTAATCGGTTAGCCAGAGATCCGATGTGAAATGATTCGTATGTGAGGGTTACGTAAATCTATTAGTCGAGAATCTACAGCGTTACAGGTACCAGATTTTGTCGAGGATTTTTGTACAAAATAATTGACTGTTTCTGGTTGCCCTTTTTAAAATGTGTGGCAAATTTGATCTAATTGTCCAAAGCCATATAACATGGATCTAAAAAGCGACAATGTTGCTAATTTCAAAACAATTTCCACGTAAATTAGTTCTTTTATTAAGGCTAGCAAACGGATAAAAAGAATCGCGAAGAAATACCTTTCTAATATGTATCCACCCTACACACATAAATTAGTTGGGCATTTTAGATTCTTTCGAGTTTTTTCTTCGTTTCATTAAACCACAATATTATTTGACATCGGTCTCATCCTATGCACACTTTGGTTTTTTTATGTTTTTTTTTTCATCGATATTTCCGTTTTCTTGCCAAGTACGATAGATTGTTGTGGTTTTTGTTATTATTTGAAAAATAAAGGACAATCAATCAGTGCTGATCAGTCTCGCGCTATGCATTCGACTTCATCAAGCATTGTAGAGATTAATAAATGCATATATTGGCCAATAAAATGACTTTCGGTGGCCTACCGATCTATCACGTCGGTGTGTTTATCCTCTCAACCAAGTCTGGTACCAATATACCGATTCCAGCGGAATGGAAGGTTTAGTGTGCCTGGGTACGGGATCGAACCAAGGATTGTTGGAAAGCGTATTGCAGGCCACCTCTAACTACACGCTACACGCGCACCATTAGTATTTAAATCAGGTGTATTGCAAATGCCATTTGAACACTTTCAACTATAGCAACACTCCACGAAAGTAGTGTATTGTAACCATTCAGGATTCTTTTTGAGATCAATTGAGAATTGTAGAACTATTTTATAATTTTCTGCGTTATTCGTTTCCATCTACACATGAGACTCTACCTATCTTTATTCATTTATTCACAGATAGGTCGGTGACTCCGTCATTGATTGCCAAATAAAATCATTACAAAATTCTTTCTGGTTGAAAGCCACAAGCCATATGACGTCTTACTTTCAAAGGAAAGGATCCTAGATAGTCGATCTCGCGCACGCTCCTCCTCCTTAGGTTGCAAAAGAATTCTTCATCAGTACTGTCCGATACGCTTGTTGAGTGTTCTCTACAATTTTTACACGAAGATTACCCTCTTCTGCATATCGTGAACTTTGAGTCACAACAACAGCAATCAGGATTCCGTCATGAAACCTGTTGTATGGACCACATCCAGGCCGTATTCAGGACCATAAGAGTATGTCGACAGCATCATTTGCCTCTTGAATTCACTTTTTTCAAATATGACATTACATTAAACGCATTTCCAGCGTTGGAACGAAATGTATCACAAAAACACAGCTTTTATATCACCCTCTAACCATACATCGTCAAAGAGATCCAGAGATCGAAATAAGAAATTAGAAAATCTCTAGTTAAATATAAGATTTGATCCCATCTATTGCAGCGTTTGGTCAGGAACAGCTACTTTGTAAGTAGATTTCTCGTGAAAAGTGTCTTCTGGTTGAAGGCTCCTCTCAAGCGATGTTGAATAGCTCGAGGCCAATGATTGCCTTAGGCGAACTAGCTGGGAGCAAACCTACAAATAATGCAGCTATGAAAACCAGACATTGCGAAAAATTACCGACTCACATATATAGTAGACATCCTCAGCTTCTGATCGAAAAGTCGCACGTCCTCTTTGGTAATGGGATGTTCTTCAGGAGGGCAGAATGATAACTCTTCACCAAGAAAAGCATCCGTAAAACGAATCCCTTCACACAGATGTGAAATGTCTTTCAATTTCTCGAAACTAAAACTTCGTGAGCTATAAAAAATACAAGTAAGAAATATGTACAAAACTATTCTGAAATGACAGAGATACCTTTAAGAAAGTAAAAAATAGTGAAACGTAAGGATATGAAAACACCATATTCATGTCTCAAAAAAGAAGAATGAGGAGAAAGTAAATCAACCATCTTAGTCGTTGACGAGTGCGTTCTTCTCCCCAATATACCATCACTTGAAGCTCAGTAGCTGTTCGCTGTTGCTACAACAAAACTACTTTAAATGGATCTAATAAGTTTCGAAATCAAAAGGGAGTACAGAAATACAGGTATGCAAAAACGCCTACTGCTGTTGACGCAGTAGAGACAATTGAGTTCATTGAAGATATGGGAGAATGGAGACGTATGGAAACCAGCTTAAAAAGGCTAAAATAACTGTAGGCGATATTAAGCGCGTCAAAATTTTTTGAAAAGTTAGATGAGCGTTACGATAAATTTTTCTTCAGGATAAAATCATAATTATAAGTTTTAAGTGAATTTTGTTTACGACCACATATCTAAATGTGTTACTACAGAGGACATTTAAATGAAAATAAAAACAAGACGTAAGCAAAATAAATAACAGTGAATATCCTTTCCTTAGAGTCACCACGATCTATCACAATTCCAGGAGCTGGACGAATATCAGCAGGAATGTGTTCCAGAGCGCCAGATTCTGTAGTGCATAAAACGACTACACGGGAAAACGCTCGTCTAAAAGTTCAAGTTTTATAATGAATCATATAAGATATAATCACATACAATGCTCTTCCAATAGCTTCTGAATCAACAACGGTTGTTAGTAACAAACCGGTTTCCTGAGTTTGTCAACGAAAATGAGAAAGTTGATTCATGAGAAGACTGTAAGATATAAGTTCCATTTCGTGAAATACGTAGGTCATCTCTGGCCTTCACTGTAACAACTGCAGCTCCACCCAGTCCTCGAACCGGCATCTTAAAAGAAATAATACTTTATGTAGAAGTGTATTAGAAAAGTAGAAAGAAAAATTAAGAGTTTATTTCAGCTGAAAGTAACCATAAAAATGAAATTAACACCATTGAAGTTACACAACAAAGATTTAAGAAAAGAAAAGAAACAATGAAACATTATCTATAAATAAAAGCTTATAAGAAAAAAAAGAATACCCTATAGTTCACTTGAGGTCCACCTCCTCCCTCCACCGCAATCAGAAGATTTGTATAGAATCGAGCATTCTGAGACGGGGAAAATTCAATTCGAAGCGGAACAGTACGACGTGCATCCAGAAGTAAGATTTGGCTGTCCAAGAGCTGCAACCAATATGGTCGTTCTTCATTAGAGCATTGAATAGTGATAGGAAAGATTTTAGAAAATAACTAGTGTACAGTAAAAGGTGGTCCAGAATGACTGAGCTTCGCCCTTATTTGAAGAGAGGTATCTGTACGATTGGTAACATCAACGTTCGAAACAGCTGTATCTCCAATAGCTACGAAACCGAACGCTACTTCGAGTTGAGGGATATAAAGCACAGACCTAAATCTCAATTTTCAGAAAATAAAGCTGTCATAAAATTCTTATTGGTAAGTGAAAAAAAAACCTCCGCGTCGGATTAGAAGTCAGTTGTGAAAAGCATGGAACCATAGCGTTTGTAGATAAAGAGCTAGATGATCTTGCAGAGGAATGCGGTCGAGAGCTCAACTAAAGATATATTCGTCAACTTCATTCACTCGCACGTCATTAGGTTGTATGGGGCATACGAAAGAAGTGAATAACGACCAAAAACAGCTACGAGCCGCTCTCTGGGGAACTTAGCAAACCTATTAGTTGCCTTACCGACCTTTGAAGAGTATACGTGGACTTACTTCTTCAAGCTCTGAAGTGTCTCACCACTTCTTCCCAATCATAGAATCAACCAGTATACACAGAATCAAGAATGATTATGACTAATGTATGTTGTGTGCAAACCATCCCAGCACAACAGATATAGGAATTATATCTTTGATCATAAAAAATACATAGTTGGTTTTGGCTTACATTTACTCACAAACAGCAATAGGACGCAACATATAGTACTATGCAGCTAACGGAGTGAAGTGTCATCATAGAGATATGCGTACAATTAGCAAAATATGTATGAAAAACAGCTTGAATAGCTAATAAACAAGCAAACAACAACACGGAAGTTGATGAGAGCGAACACAAAAATTTATACACAAATACTAATTGTTTACTTATTATACATAGAGTGCTTGCTAATTAGATCCTACTTGCCTAGCTTTCCCTTTATTGCTTTCGTTGCCTTATAACCCTAATCCAAGGATGGAAAATGGATTGTATACGGGGTTTGAATGCAACTTTACAATCATTCTTCTATTCATTATAAATGGCCCAGAAAGGTATCAGAGAGACAGAATAAGATGCAAGAGAGCTTTAAGGTGAACATTGGGATGGCTGACAATAATGATTGTGGCTTAAGCCACCCAGTTGTAGTTGCAACTTCAAAAGATTTGTACGTTTGTATTTTATAGATTAACACACGCAAACGTCGCGATGCTCGAAAAGGATCACCACCAGGAACGAATATTGTAAGAGAAAGAGGAACTATTAAAATCATAAAAGCAAAAAAACCGCCTCACAACGCACCTCTCCCTCGCATGAAACCTTCCCTTGATTACAAGCAGCACCATGATCCATTTTCTAAAATGTATACATTAGGAAATAAAAAAAAGAAAATCAAAAAGAAACCGAGAAGGAAATAATATTCAAATGAATGTTGGCGGTACCATTCGCTTCGGAGTAGAGTCTTCACCATGTAAAGCATTTTGAGAGGTGAATTTTTAGCCAGATATATTTCCAGTTCGTCTTGATCTAATCTCTTTTTTAACCCACCTAAGACAACGTGTACAACGTCTAAATTTTTGTGTCAAGCCCATGGAACAACGTATAATTTCTCATCTCTCACGCAACGAATAATATGTGACTCATGATTTTCACTGTAGTTTCGCAATAGCCCGCCCCTTATTTGTGTATTCGGCTCTACAATTTGGCTTATCTATTTAGTTTTCCATGTTCTATTGAAATGCGTTGCTGTCGCCTTTGGCGGTCGATTTTGCAACACATGTAGTATATTTCTCCAATTTTATACAACATTTACAACTATCCACTTTAAAGAAAAGTATTTATCGCCTAGGAACCCTATAATAAACGAGGCTTGGCTCGATCTCGCGCTCCAAACAAACCGAACTCTCCATCCTTTGAGATCAGGAAAGTGGTTCCAAAAAAAAACATTACCTGGAAACATCGGTAGGCCACGCAAGATCGTATAGGGCAAATATTTTACCTGTTCGAGGCTCAGCGTAATAGATTGTAAATCCCAAAGCTATTGACCAACGCTAAAAACTCTACCCTCTTATAAATTCAGTACTACAACTATGATTCTTAAAAGAGATTTCAAATGAAAAACAACCAATTGCTGGTAATAACTGGATGTTCCACGGATTTCCACTCACTGAGGTTTTTCCTCACTGATGGATCTCGAGCCGGTTAGTCGTGAGGCTACGTGGCGCGTCCCCAGGTGGCGGATAGGGGGTCAAACGCGAACCAAAAGCGACCTTGTGCTTCCCAGAGCAGCAGGTGGATCAAAGGGATGAACACTCTTTTTCTGCTGCGCAGATCTGGCAGTGCAAATTGTATTCTACAAGTCAATTCGGCCAAAAGCCTGCAAGCAAGTGACTAGGAAGTACATGGGAGGCGGTTAGGAGTCCTGTCCACTCAACTCCAATGAACTCTGGGAAAGACTGGCAAGCTACTCATTAGTATATTCAGCCCCCATGGTTAGAGCCCGGCAAGCTACCCCGTGGGTACAAAAGATGCCAAACAGAGTAAAATAAATGAGAGTCATTCCCCTGACCACGAAAGAGCCCCCGATAAGGCAGCGTTGGGTAGGACGAGTACGGAGAGGCTGCTACAATCTCAGGGCTATCTGGGCTACCTAAATGTGATAGGACTAAGGTGACGATCTGTACCTACAACGCAAGATCGCTTGCATCTGAGTCGCTGTTGAGGACTTGCTGATGCAGGCCAGAAAGATCAGATACGACGACATCGGACTGGCTGAGACGAGGAGACATCATTCCTTTAACGCCGTTTATGATCCTGGAAAAGAACTCTTCCTTGGAACATGCGACAATAGAGGAGTTGGAGGCGTTGGTGTCCTCGTCAACACGAGTTTGGCCATGAACATCGAATCGTTTAAACAACTAACAACCCGAATCGGACGGTTAAGGTTGAAGAGATGTGGGCCTATGCCGGCTCTAATTATCTACGTCGTCTACGCAGCTACCTCAAGCTACGACGAAGATGAGGTCGAAGCGTTTTATATGGACTTGGAGAAGTTCTACAGAGAAGATCATACCTCCTTCAAAGTCATAATTGGCGACTTCAACGCTAAGATTGGACCGAACAGGGAGAGAGGCTATCCGAGTTTATCATGACGACCAAGACAATCCATGGTAACTCACAGTTCCAAAAGCCCCTCTCTCAACGCTGGACGTGGGAATCCCCCAATGGAGAGTACCATAGTGAAATAGACCACATCATAGTAAACCGAAGATTTTGCATAACCGATTTGGGTGTGCAAATGCACTGGCTCGTCTCTTCACAGGCTACCTGTCAGAATGCAAGGTTCCAAACAATGGAAGACCAGCAAAACCGTGTTGTTGTACAAAAAGGGAGACCTCCACGACATTGGCAACTATCGCCCAATCTGCCTGCTGTCCGTCGTAAATAAACTCTTTACTAGAGTCATTCTCAACAGGATGGACAGAACATTGGACGAGGTACAGCCATGCGAGGAAGCAGGGTTCCGAAAAGGATTCAGTACGATAGACCACATACACACAATAACGAGGCTCATCGAACTATCACGAGAGTATAAAAGACCGCTCTGTCTCACTTTCATCGACTTGAGGAAAGCCTTTGACTCCGTTGAGACAGAAGCGGTTATAGAAGCTCTGGGAAACCAGGGCGTCGCTACCCAAACACCACTCCTTCGTGAGCTATAGAAGAATTTCACGAATAGAATACCGTATCGCCATTTTACAACGCAATTAAAATGAACGTAAAGAGGGGTGTTCGACAAGGCGACACAATGTCGCCAAAACTTTTCACATCGAGCCTCGAAGCCGTTATGCGAAAATTGGAATAGGACAATGAAAGAGTGAAAAATGATGGTCGGCAACTACACCATCTTCGCTTTGCTGATGATATCGTCCTTATAACATCAAACATCAGTCAGGCGGAACGAATGCTTGCCGACATTGACCGAGTATGTGGAAGTATTGGTCTTCGACTATACATGACGAAAACGGTATTCATGAAAACGGATCGGTCTCAAAGGCCCCATTTAAGCTCAACGGAACAAATATCTCCGAATGCAACAGTTATGTGTACCTAGAAGAACTCGAGAACTCAACATGATGAATGACGTAGCTCCATAGCTGAGCAGGAGGAAGAGAGCAGCTTAGGGAGCTTTTAAGAGCATCGAGGATGTAGTGAAGAGGATGAAGAACACTCGACTCCGTGCCCACATTTTTGACTCAACGATGCTTCCTGCATTAACATACGCATCAGAGACCTGATCGCTACGTATGCAGGATGAAAGAACACTCAGCGAAAGGGCGATGCTAGGAGTGTCGCGTGTCACGCAAGTGAGAGAGGGAATACGAAGCTCGGACCTACGTCAACGATCGAAAATTAGAGACGCCGTCCTTTACGCCAAAATGTCAAAAATAAGGTGGGCCGGGCACGTGATGCGACGAAATGGCAACCGATGGACAAGAGCCGCCACGGATTGGATTCCTCGGGATGTCAAGCGCACAACAGGAAGACCACCGACCCGATTCTTCAGAGTTCTTTACAAACACGCTGAACGAATGGTATGATGCTCAACGTGTCCCTAGAGCGAGCAGAACCCTTTGGACCACTCTTGCACGCGACAGGGACAGATGGAGGAATTACTGGCGCTCGCTTGATTCAATCGAAGATCAACGGGGAATACAGGTGATACAGTTGAACTGGATGTTAAATTGTATGTTCAAATAAACGCTTCTGTTATGTCGGCCGAAGAGAACTGAACTTTTTCGAATTGTTCAACGAGTGTAAAAAATACAATTCATAAGCCACAGAAACATCCAGTGTTTCTCATATGCGAAGAAAGTAAAGAGAGGTACATAGAAGGACAAAGATGACTTCAGTGGTGGAGCAATATGATGCATCACGACACTTGGATTATCGAGAACAGATTTTGCAATGGACTGCAGCTTCTGGGAGAATGAACAGAACTTTAAGAATTTTTGGAGTACTTCTAATATCTCGTTGTGAAAGTAAAGTGGCTTGGGCAGGCGACGAATCAGAATCGGGGGTACCAACATCTTTTGAAGAGATGAACATATTTATTAGACTGTGCCTTCACATAACAACTGTTAACACTACTAAGAGGAATTCCAAACTTCGCTTATGTATTCCATCCTCTTGAATCCCAAATCCCATAAAGAGATAAATTTGAAAATCTGTCTTACTTAGCATACAATGAAAGTAGAACTGGAGACTTTTAAAATGTCTTCTAAACAATATGCGAATTGCTAACTTTGCTTCAGTAGAGAAAATTTCCTGTTTGAAAACCTCTCTAGGACGCTGGAAAGATTGCACAAGCTCAAAGAGTTTTCAAATTGGTGAGTAGAAGCTCCTTAGGTAAAGGATTAACTATTCGGCTTTGATTAGACCATGAAGGAAGTGGCATGTGGTCGATTCCATCAACCATCATAGGAATGATTGAATGCGTATCTGGCCTATACACTAGCCAAAGGTGGCCCAATGATGTTTCAAGTTAGTGCTTTTATCCTTCCAAACAAGTTTTAACCAACTCGTCATCCACGGAGAGATGAAGGCATGGTGACCTTAGATGAAGGGATCGAACCTTTGTTCGATACAGTGCATATTGCAAATTCACCTCTAATCACTGCTCTACACCAGCCCCTCCTGAGGTTATATATATGTATATATATTATAAATATATAAATGTTATATGTATATATGTTTGTATATATGTTTGTTTGTATGTATATATACATATATACAAACTCCACAAGTATATATATATAAATGGTATACCAAAAGGTTCAAAAGTTGATGGCAAAACGTTTAGGTTATACGAGTTGTTACGATAGAGTCGAGTATCTCTAATGTCTTCAATGATAAAACATATGGAATCATAATAATAAGCTGGTACTCTTAGTTTCCTTCTTCTTAGAACAGTTCCGTCGCGAAAAGAACTAACCCGTTTGCAAAAAAATTTTGCAAACTTTAATTTGTACAAAATAAGCTTCTCAGGCGACGCGTGATATAACGTCTGCATCGGGAAGCTGTATAGATTAAATATATGGAGAAGAGCAATAAAAAAGTAGTGGGTGGGCGAGCAAAATAAAGAGCTGAAAGGAAAATGAATCATGCTAAATAGAACGATAGCAAAATAAAGTCAAAGAACAACCGTCAATGTGGCAGAAACCTTTGAAACCATTTCATTGTCAGGAACAATTGTCTTATTCATATCTGTAGTTTTATCCTGAACAGAATATGTTAGCCTTGAAAATAAATCAGGAAGACAGCCTTTACAGAAACACTTGAAACTTAACCTACCAAAGCATTTTCTGCCACAGCGAATCCAGCCTAAACTACAAATATATTGCGCAATGTTATTGCGGCAACTATAAAAGACAGCTCCTACCATGATTCCACCACTGCTACATGATTTAGTGGAAGAGAGATTACGCGAGGTACACGGCAATGATGGTTTACTTAAATAGAGCAGTGTGAATGCACCATTTTTTACTAATTAAGATATATGCACTGACATATATGAAACCGGAGGCGCAAAAAGGTGATTATGAGCTTTTCGTGGCTTCACTCGACTTTTTCTATGCTCTTCCAACACCTTCATTAACGATTCTGTGGAAGCACCAGAGGGTTGTTTCTGAAAAATTTTTCGTTTTTAATTCTGGAAAGGTGTCCGACTAATAAGAAACATTTTCATAAACGGGTTAAAAGATTCGACATTAGAGATAATTCCACCGTTCTTCCAAGAACTCAAACACCGCGATCTCTTTTTTAACGAATAAATAACTGAGAAAACTATGCTGTTTTTCATGCCAGGGTTATCAATGTTTCGCAAGAATTTACTAACCTAACTTATGTGTAATAGTCACTTTTAAATATACTTCTTGCTTAAGTTAAGACAATAAATACTCGTTTCAGAATTTTTGATTATCGAAGATACACTCTTCGTTAGGATCAAAGGTATACCTTTAAAACCTCTTGAATTGTCCTTATACTTAAATGAAGCGATCCCGTGGTTTCCGCAACAGAGTGCTCATCAAATGTAGATGAAGCTAAAAAGAAAAAACAACTCTATACACATAAAAGGAACCCGAACTAAAGCCAATTTTTCCATGTAAATTACCTTCAGGCAGGATCAGAGATATACCATGGAATTCTTTAGCAAGATCATGATGTCGAGATGTAGCTTTGGCTATTAAGGCTGAAAAACATATATATGTATATATACACATATATGTATATATATGCATATATATATGTATATACACATGTATGTACGTTTGCATACGTATATATATATATATATATATATATATATATATATATATATGTAAAAGAGTGAATATGCAGTGGATGGCTATAGAATTAATATGAAAATGCAGTAACACACAAATAGGAGTGCTCGTTTGTACGACTCCTGAAGATGAAACAGAAGGGTTTGTCGGTTCGTTGGTCCTTTCGTCAACGGATTGTTGAACATTGTCATATTCATGCAATTCCTTTTCATCAACTAAATTAAAAAAAAAAGTATTACACAATGACATCACGACATGGTAGATTGCAGAGGAAATTCTACTAGTACCTCGTTAATTAGTATACAACAATTCTAGTGCAAACTCACAGTTTGATTCACGATCTGAAAGCGGGGCATCGTCGAAACTCTGATCATCGAATCTGTCTTCCACTATCTCTTCATCATCCGCAATGCTAGACATTTTGGAAGTGTCTGAAGATATTAAAGAGAACAACAAATAAAAAAATATATTTGGAATGCATACTGACTCTAGCAACGGTCATCCAGATTAAACGTTAAAAATCCACTAACATTAACGGAACAGTAAAACTCAAACACAATAGAGAAACCATTAAGAAAATCGATATATTATTTCTGAGTAATCGATATGGAAATTTCAAAATGATAAATATGAATTTTTGAATTCCAAAAAACCTACGAGGAGCACCAAGTTGAGCGAGAGTATATTTACGAGGTAGAGAACTCATTTGAGACCACTGAGATGACGGTTTACTTTTATATCAGCGAAATCAAGAAAACAACACGTACATATCTTTTACACATCTATTCGTGAAATGAAAAACATGATAACCAGCTAGAAATGGATAGAAATCAACACGTCACTATAAAATCCCTATGACCGCCAGCAGGCAGTTTCCACCGCTTCTTAATTGTTGATTTGTGCTTAGGAAAGCATTCATTATGATTATGAATGTCAATAATAGTGTCTCCTACAGTTTATTTATTCGATATTGCGCGACGATTTAAAAAAAATATTGTAGATCTCGTCGAACTGTGCGAGAGAACTATAAAATGTTAAGAGTTCCGGCTTATTGCAACTGTCAAGCACTATATTCTATTGGAAAATGAAAATAAATAAGTTGCGAACTTCAATGTTATTCCACTATTTGAAAAATTAAGTATATTATGCAATTTGTTCAGTAATCATTATTAACACTTCCGTAACGAAACTGTATTTTCGATAACAGACTATAATTTCTTCATTAATATAGTAAGGGAATTGGGAAGTCTACATACCAATAAAAACAACTTTACTCTACCATTCCAAGTGTAATGCAAATCTATTACAAATGAAGCAAAACATTCCAAAAAAATGAAACCAAATCTAAATTTTTTCAAACTTTTCAAATAAGCGCGGTAGCCGCAAATACAAACGGAGCTACGAAAAATACGTCTATGCATTCTAGGGCGAAATATTGTGTTGTTGAATTGAACAGCTTTTGTATTGGAGATAAAGGCTTTCTCTCTGAAATGTGAAAAGAATATCATTGCCTTTAGAAAATAAGAATTTTAATTTGATGGGATATCTGTAGGCAAAAATCTATAGATTTCAATGGTTTTATTCCAAGTATTAAGGTTCAATACGAACCGACAATATATTAATTTAAAGTTAAAAGCGTTCATTATTTTCTCATTGAATGCACTGGATCAAATAAATCTCGAATGTAATGTGTTGAAAGTTAAAAGCAACCATTCAATCATCGTATGACTCCACATGACGACAGTATGACGCAGTGGTTAGAGGTGCCCTAAAATTCACGATTGATCTTTGGTTCGATTCCGGGCTTACTAAGTCGTCCATATCACTCTGGGATCGGAAAATTATTTAGACTCTTACTCTCTTACTTTTGTCAGGTATCGTAAGTTTGTATAAATTGAATATATATTCAACCATCTCAATGATGTCTGCTGAAGTCGAATGCATGGCGTATCGCCTCACGGATTGATCAACGACGATCCCTTTGATCCGTTATTTTATGTTTTATGACGTCATATAAGGACTTAAGTCATTGCATATTAACGCATGCCGAAAATCTGTACAACCCTCATTCGAGTGGTTTATAGAGGTTTTTTTCTTTGCACTCCTTAAAACTACTGGGAACTGGGGTTCGCATATTATTTGAAGAAGAACGACTATAAAAATACCAAGGGAAACATGTGTTTAAAGTAAACATCAATAAAATGCTCATTTTCTGTTAATATCTTTAGTACTTTAGTGCTTCGTAAATAACACTACCGAATAGTTTTTGCGCTTGATTAATTAATCTGCAGCTGTTAATAAGTAGGCAGCTAGGCTTTGAAATGACAGCCACCTGAGTCTTCTCCATAAGCAGCACAATCACGCGTGTTGTTTTTTTCAAATAATTGTCCTCGAATGAAGATTAGATCTGTGCTTGGAAATACACCTGCAAACATTTTGTAGAAATTCACAATTGCTTAGAAGTTAGGTAAATCTTAAAGGTTTAGAACATTAGGATTATGTCGAGTATTAAGTTGACATCACTGCAGTTTACAAGTTTCCCTACAGCCTCAATTCACCGCCATCTTCGTGGAATGATTCAAATCATCTGCAATCTGTAAATGAGCTCCTTTCATCAAAAATAACATGACAATAAATATAAATATATAAATATTATATGACGAGAGAACCGGCTGATCAAGGAGATTTAGAGTAAAGACTGTTAGTAGACTGAACCGGAAAGAGGCTATTTCGATTATATCTCAGTTCTTCATTAGTAATCTGTTGCCTTTCATCATCTTTAGTAATAAAGTTTTTGTATTATCTCTAGCAAAGCAAAGGTGTTACGAAATATTGCTAAGAAATGATGAAAACTGAAGCTAGATATTAGTTCACCTAACACGGTTGGTGATTATTAAATATTAGCTATACACTATTTTTGCAGGAAAATATAACAGGTTAAAAAAACACTGGAAGTAGTCCAAAACAGGAAACAATGCTTCTGTTCAATTGTGAACATAAAGATCTGAATCCAATTCTACTTGAGAAACACAGTGGTTCTACCACTTCTTTCTATTATATGAAGTTGATGTAGAGAAAGTTGTACTCTAATATTCTTAGTTCTACAATACCCATACCATGTCCTAAAATCTCCTCTAAAATTCTGCTTTTGCATCCCGACGTCAAAAATGTGGGCTGTTTCTTAGAAAGCCACATCTTAGCTCAGAGTAAGCTTTCTTAACCGTAATAAAAACCTTTAAAATTTACACATTTTTGCGAACGAGGCACATATCGGTTGCATAAAATTCTGCATTTTTGGAAGCGATGAAGTCATTGAATGCAGTTTCAGCCTTCGTTTGTTTCTGAAATTTTTACCGAACAGGAAGCTGTCGAGATGCTTGAAAAAGTCGTAGACGATAGATAAGAGATGCGGCAACTATGGTGAGTGAGGCAGGGTTTCGTGGCCCAGCTCCTTCGACCGTAGCAGGGGAATGACAGCGACTTTTATATTTTCCAAGGTAGAACTCGCCGTTACGATTTTTTTGAAACAAATGTCGCCCTGTGCATTCCTTGGCCTAATCCTCATTGCTGTTTTAAATACTCTATTCTGCAACAACGCCCGAGTTTGATCTCGTTTTCTCCTATTTTTTTCAAGCCGAATCCACACACAAATCCGTGGACCTTCGTAGATGGTGAATACGAGGAAACCAATAAGAGATGTGCTGGGACCCGCAGAACATCTGACGTCGGATCATGGAAGAACAACTTTGCTCCTGTTTTTCGCCCTAATCTTCGTCCATAATTCAAAATACTCCACGGAGATATGTGAAAAAATTCAACTCAGTTAATCCCAGACACATAGTTGGTGGCTAACTTATTAGAACTATGCCAAAAACGACTACGTTAGTAGATAGTGAAACGCTGAAGAAATGGATTTTTGGCTTCTGAATTGTCGGAATGATTTATATTTTTCAAATACAGGTAACCATACTCATGAATAAATCTATGAGTTTTTCTCAATGTGCATGGATTGTATTTTGCATGTCAACTGACCAGAAGGCTGAAATGGAGTGAGGTGGTAGAAATGGGACACCGTGTGAGGTAGATTCCAATAAATAAACCCGACTTGTAATAGGAGGAACTTGACAAGCTACACCTTTGTTAGGTCCTGCATTGCAATGACAAAGCTTGGCAAGCCTGCCGTGGATATCTTTTATCACAGATATTGAAAACAAAAAGCCTCATACAAAAAAATCATTGTGCTCCTGGTGCTCATGGGGTGTGGAGAACAGATTAGTCGACTGTGTCAGAGATGAGCATAAACGGTTTCAATCAATTGATAAACCACAAAACTGATTGTAAAGGTAATGCAGCAAAAAATTATAAAAGATTGAGGAAATATTTGGATTATTTAGAGTAGATTGCCCAATTTCGCAACGCGAAAAGTTCACGTTTTTTTTCACCATTTTTCTTAGTGATCTTGTTCTAATACTAACTTGTACTGATTCTGGGTGGGTACCTGTAGCGTAGTAGTTAGAGGTGCAATGGAATAAGCACTATCTGAGTGTTTGATCTGAGAGCCGATCTAATCAAGTCCTTCCTTCCTCTGGTAACGAGAAATTGGTGCCAGACTAGTCTGGGAGGATAAGGCCAGTGATTTCATACATTGCCAGGTAACCGGAACTCATTGCGTTCAATCACTTTTACAATGCCTGAAGTCGAATCCATGATGCATTGCTCAGAAAATCAACGATAGTGACCAATGCCGAATGGTTTGTCGATTGTCCTTCATTGATTTGGACTACTGAGATAATGTCGTTTCAAAATTTGACTTTTTTAACTTTCAATTGAACAGTGACGCAAAATCGTTGAAACTGGTTGCATTGAACTGCATTTGGTCAGAGAATTGCTAATGATCAATGGTTACAACGTTCGTTTCGGAATGTTTATTGATGGAGAAAAGCAGCTTGAGGATTACAAGGATCGCAGCTACCCTTATGATGACCAAGAGAAAAGACACATGAAGAAAACCCTGAAACACATTTGTGCGAAATTACGCTCGAAGAATTTTGCGGCCACTTGTCATGGATGTTATTGAGCACATGAAATCATAACGCATAAAATCCTGGGAAAATTACTACGGCAAGAATTAGTGTGCAGAAGTCGCTATAATGTACTAAAAATTGGAATATAGGATGTTGATGAAAGATCGGTAAAGACGGTTTCTACTACATAATTATTAGCAGCGCGAATTGCAAGTGGTAGTGTAGAAGGACATGTTGGAGTTGGACATGTTTACTAATTTAAAGTGGGAATTACGGATTACTGCCACTTCAAAATCCTGGACAACTTCATTCGCACTAAACATCAATTCAGAAGCGACCAAACAGGCCTTTGACGACTTCAGACTAAAAAATCTTATCTTCTGCGTGGATGGAATGTCTAAACTTGTACAGTTTTAAAAAAAATTCAGTACTTATTAAGGCTTTCACTTTGGCCGATAAAGTTAATTTTTTTAACGATGTTGTAGTGGTGTTCAATTTTCTGCTCAAAATCGGATATTTATTGCTAAAATACGAACATGATCGGCGAAGTATCCGTTATTGAGGATAGGTTGAAAGAAAGCTAACGTTAAAAGTGCGAATAGTTCAGACCTTTGTGAGTAGATTTATTCTATTGGCTATCATTCTTTGACGAAAAAGTATACAGCGGAAAGAAGTGCTGGTAAGCAATATTTATGTTAAATCTAGCTTCACATATACGAAATGCTGCTTTGGAACAGTTATAGGTGTATAGTAAAATAAAGCACGCTGAGAGAAAGGCAAAGGGAGGGGCACGGATGGTGTAATGGATAACTGGTGACCCCCCGGAAAGGGCAATCATCTGGTTGGAAGTTCGCACCGCCCCGAAGTTTTGCAAATATCTCAGTGTCTTAGCGGTTATTTCGATTGATAATAACACTACCGATTAACAGAAATAGGTAGTTAAAAATGAAATTCAAAATTATAGGTGTGTTTAAATCTAGGCAAATTTTCATCTTTAAATTTTGACCCCAAATTAAGTAAAACACTAATCCAGCACAGTATCAAAATGGTGTCTTAATGGCATCTCTTAATGGGGTATATTTAAGGAAATATCAGCTTGAAAACTAAACTATATTTGGCACTCGACATGATTACTACATTAAATCCGAAGGCACTCGAAAAAGTCTCTTGCACGCTTTCTCGACGCTTTTCACCCGCTCGATGCTGATTTCTTCAAGTGTTGGATGGTCCAATTGTAGGTGAGGAAATCGAATGCTGTTTTCGGATGTTGACTGGTCATAGTGAATAGACATGTGTAGATAACATGGTAAACCCTGAAATTTTCGATTTTCACAGTTTGAATCCATTGATGCCAATGAATATGAACTGTATACTCCGTGTCGTCACTTTACTCTTTATATTCGTTTATGTAAAAATCACTCTTTTATATTCGATCACTTATTTTTAATTTCAAAAAGGAATATTATTTTGGACAAATAAGCAATACTTAGAAAACTAAGTATAAAAAATAAGGTATATCCATTTACCACGTCGCATTTTAAAAAAAAAGAAGAGCAAGAGTAGAAAACGTGAAATATGTTAGTTTTTGTGACACTCTCCCTAGCTAAGATAAGTGCACGTTAAATGTAAGATGGCTTTAAAAAACAACCTTTTGAAGGATGCGAGTAATCCTAAATGCTTTATGCCAAGGATTAAAAGTCCGAATGACGACTGCAGAGATTTTCATGTGACACAAAGGTTTTGATTTAAAAAATTAGTACATAAAGGAGGCAACCAGATGATATTTTATTGTTTCTGGTATAATAAAAAGTGATTTCGCCTTTTATGGTCATTGTTTTTCCATGAGATAGCGATTTTTTACTGTGGAATTATACTTCTTGATTCTTCTTCTTTGAACGAGCACGAGGTTGTTAAGTTTATTATGAGGCTGACGTTTCGGCCGTATCGCCTTCTTCAGAGCCTGGAAAGGTCGACTGACAGCGATCTACCAAGCCAAACACGTCAATAACTCAAACAGAGAAACTCAAAAACCAAGTCCTAACCGCGTAAATAACATCGAATACTCACCACTTCTCTGCCTTCGACCAACCGCTAGGTTGTGTCTGCGGAAGAGGAATGAGGTATACTTCCTTCTAGAGTGCCCCTTTATCAGACTAGAAGATCAACCTGATATATTGTGCGAAATCACATGTGATTAGGAGGCACTCTTCCTTGCGGTTCATGTTTGAGTTTTTGAAATTAATCCAAAATGCCTCAAGAAGTTTGCGTGTCGATATGCTAGTTTCTTGCTCAAGAATATTAACCTTAACATCAAAATCCTCTCCGTTGTGTCTTTGTGTCCTATGCGTGCCTAGTGGAGTACTCGTTTTGCTTTTAAATTTTCCATCTAGGTGTTCTTCTATGCGGACACAAAGAGGTCTTCCCGTTTCGCCAATATATTCGTCTCCGCAAGTTTGCAAGAAATCAGGTACATTGTACCTGAGATCATGCAATCACCGTCTCTGCCCTGAGGGCAAATGCAAAATAATATAATAAATAAATATAAATAAATAAAATAATGTAATACAAATACAAAATATTATACATTACATGTTTTACACATACATTACATGGACGATGCAAAATTTTTAATAACACCAGTTATTTATCTGTAAAAAGTGAACTACCAAAGTAGGAAAGTACTAGTAACTTTTCTAAGGTGTGTGTACTTTTCATTTTAAGCTTATTTCACTTTAAAACATTCATCATGCCATCTCATTGTGTCATTGGCCTTTTATGTCAAGAAAGTGATTTGGATGTCCGATGGCAAATCTCCATTTTGCTGACGTATGACAATGTGACAATTCATTGTGACAGCTTTCTACCAGTACATCTCACATAAGAGATCCAAGAACAAAACCAAGTTCTTCAGAATTCACAAGTTATTCAGGATGTACTGAATTTTAGTGCAGATGTAGTGCATTCCATAATGATGTACTTTATGTACGAATTTCTAAATAAGAGAAGGCATTTGTACACCGATAGTGTTGGTATACAAGTATTCCTTTGGCTGAGGACTTACTGCATAGAAGGACCTATCTTATGGGCTGTATTATAATATCGCATATATGTATGTTCTCGAACAATAAGGGTCTAAACCAGCAATAAAAATTGGTGGTAATAAGAATTAATAATTGTTTCCAAACAGAAAATCTTCTCACCCCTAATGTCTGAACAGTCTGAAGAAGAATTCTCAAAGAACTGCAATGATGCTGTTATGTATCCAAATTATTTCCAATAATTTCACTGTCGTGAAAAGAAACACAGTAAGTTAGAACATTTATCATTACTGATTTATTATTACATCATAGTGAAAAGCTGTCCTAAGGTAATGAACCTCAATGTCTAAACAAGGGAATATCTGCGTTTTCTCATTGGCCATAATCTGTAGTGTATATTCTCTTAAAAAGCAATACACTCTTGTCCCAAATTGAGCTGCTCTAAATGGAGGTTTTTTATAAATTATTAGGAGAGAGAACAGTTTTCGAAGAGCTATTCCGGACATACGATTTACGTCGAATTTTCTTTTCTAGTGATTTCAAGAAGTGCGGTAAGAAAACCTCTGGGAATCTTTCAAGGGGTGTATACCGATTTTGGTACACATGGCGTTTTTGTGTTAAGGAAGCGAACCGAAAAGCTATATTCTAGGCAGCAGAATCCATTCAATTTATTCATTAAATTTCATAGAGTACTATTAAAATTAGGAATTGATAACACATTAGAAGTGATACTGTTCAGCAAAAGAAAGTATTGGTTCGATCATACACGAGGACCATTAAGCCTATCATCCCTCCGGAGTCGGGTTGGAGAATTGGTACCAGACTTGTTCAGGACCAATTGGCTTCTTCAAATCCGCATAACTGGCGACTACTTAAGGGTTGAACAACAATTGTTTAATTTTCAATTATGAAGTAGTATAAGTATCAATATCCTTCATATTTTTACCCAGATGTCTCTTTAGTAAATTCCAGAAGATTACACTTTCCTAGCCATTTAACAACATAATAACCTTACTGGTTCAATGCGGCACCAGACCAACGAAGCCCTTAAACCTTGAATTTGGTTTGTAACATTGTTGTCGAGCAGTTCGTCTGTTAACAAATCGGAAGATTCAAATCGCTGCTCTCATGAAAACAATCTCAGGTGATAAAATAACGATGGATTGTAGACGATTTATTTATAAAGGTCATAATTTACTTTTAAAATGATATAATCCTGATCAAACACAACATGGCTACTCTGAAAAAAGGAACAGTTGGAATCTACTAATTCTACCAACGAGACACTTTTCTTTTGTTCGCATAGCATTTTGACGTCTTGAAATCGACGATTTTCCTGAAAACGTTTTCAGCAGCGGTCTAGTTTTTAAAGACTTCTTAGTAGTAGTAGCTTTCGAGATTCCTGCGAAAAAATGGTAATCGGTTAGCCAGAGATCCGATGTGAAATGATTCGTATGTGAAGGTTACGTAAATCTATTAGTCGAGAATCTACAGCGTTACAGGTACCAGATTTTGTCGAGGATTTTTGTACAAAATAATTGACTGTTTCTGGTTGCCCTTTTTAAAATGTGTGGCAAATTTGATCTAATTGTCCAAAGCCATATAACATGGATCTAAAAAGCGACAATGTTGCTAATTTCAAAACAATTTCCACGTAAATTAGTTCTTTTATTAAGGCTAGCAAACGGATAAAAAGAATCGCGAAGAAATACCTTTTTAATATGTATCCACCCTACACACATAAATTAGTTGGGCATTTTAGATTCTTTCGAGTTTTTTCTTCGTTTCATTAAACCACAATATTATTTGACATCGGTCTCATCCTATGCACACTTTGGTTTTTTTATGTTTTTTTTTTTCATCGATATTTCCGTTTTCTTGCCAAGTACGATAGATTGTTGTGGTTTTTGTTATTATTTGAAAAATAAAGGACAATCAATCAGTGCTCATCAGTCTCGCGCTATGCATTCGACTTCATCAAGCATTGTAGAGATTAATAAATGCATATATTTGCCAATAAAATGACTTTCGGTGGCCTACCGATCTATCACGTCAGTGTGTTTATCCTCTCAACCAAGTCTGGTACCAATATACCGATTCCAGCGGAATGGAAGGTTTAGTGTGCCTGGGTACGGGATCGAACCAAGGATTGTTGGAAAGCGTATTGC
Source organism: Mesoplodon mirus (assembly GCF_964341445.2). Lineage (NCBI taxonomy): Eukaryota > Metazoa > Chordata > Mammalia > Artiodactyla > Ziphiidae > Mesoplodon > Mesoplodon mirus. Next base: position 9,905 of record NW_028294192.1, on the reverse strand, counting down.
AGGCCACCTCTAACTACTACGCTACACGCGCACCATTAGTATTTAAATCAGGTGTATTGCAAATGCCATTTGAACACTTTCAACTATAGCAACACTCCACGAAAGTAGTGTATTGTAACCATTCAGGATTCTTTTTGAGATCAATTGAGAATTGTAGAACTATTTTATAATTTTCTGCGTTATTCGTTTCCATCTACACATGAGACTCTACCTATCTTTATTCATTTATTCACAGATAGGTCAGTGACTCCGTCATTGATTGCCAAATAAAATCATTACAAAATTCTTTCTGGTTGAAAGCCACAAGCCATATGACGTCTTACTTTCAAAGGAAAGGATCCTAGATAGTCGATCTCGCGCACGCTCCTCCTCCTTAGGTTGCAAAAGAATTCTTCATCAGTACTGTCCGATACGCTTGTTGAGTGTTCTCTACAATTTTTACACGAAGATTACCCTCTTCTGCATATCGTGAACTTTGAGTCACAACAACAGCAATCAGGATTCCGTCATGAAACCTGTTGTATGGACCACATCCAGGCCGTATTCAGGACCATAAGAGTATGTCGACAGCATCATTTGCCTCTTGAATTCACTTTTTTCAAATATGACATTACACTAAACGCATTTCCAGCGTTGGAACGAAATGTATCACAAAAACACAGCTTTTATATCACCCTCTAACCATACATCGTGAAAGAGATCCAGAGATCGAAATAAGAAATTAGAAAATCTCTAGTTAAATATAAGATTTGATCCCATCTATTGCAGCGTTTGGTCAGGAACAGCTACTTTGTAAGTAGATTTCTCGTGAAAAGTGTCTTCTGGTTGAAGGCTCCTCTCAAGCGATGTTGAATAGCTCGAGGCCAATGATTGCCTTAGGCGAACTAGCTGGGAGCAAACCTACAAATAATACAGCTATGAAAACCAGACATTGCGAAAAATTACCGACTCACATATATAGTAGACATCCTCAGCTTCTGATCGAAAAGTCGCACGTCCTCTTTGGTAATGGGATGTTCTTCAGGAGGGCAGAATGATAACTCTTCACCAAGAAAAGCATCCGTAAAACGAATCCCTTCACACAGATGTGAAATGTCTTTCAATTTCTCGAAACTAAAACTTCGTGAGCTATAAAAAATACAAGTAAGAAATATGTACAAAACTATTCTGAAATGACAGAGATACCTTTAAGAAAGTAAAAAATAGTGAAACGTAAGGATATGAAAACACCATATTCATGTCTCAAAAGAGAAGAATGAGGAGAAAGTAAATCAACCATCTTAGTCGTTGACGAGTGCGTTCTTCTCCCCAATATACCATCACTTGAAGCTCAGTAGCTGTTCGCTGTTGCTACAACAAAACTACTTTAAATGGATCTAATAAGTTTCGAAATCAAAAGGGAGTACAGAAATACAGGTATGCAAAAACGCCTACTGCTGTTGACGCAGTAGAGACAATTGAGTTCATTGAAGATATGGGAGAATGGAGACGTATGGAAACCAGCTTAAAAAGGCTAAAATAACTGTAGGCGATATTAAGCGCGTCAAAATTTTTTGAAAAGTTAGATGAGCGTTACGATAAATTTTTCTTCAGGATAAAATCATAATTATAAGTTTTAAGTGAATTTTGTTTACGACCACATATCTAAATGTGTTACTACAGAGGACATTTAAATGAAAATAAAAACAAGACGTAAGCAAAATAAATAACAGTGAATATCCTTTCCTTAGAGTCACCACGATCTATCACAATTCCAGGAGCTGGACGAATATCAGCAGGAATGTGTTCCAGAGGGCCAGATTCTGTAGTGCATAAAACGACTACACGTGAAAACGCTCGTCTAAAAGTTCAAGTTTTATAATGAATCATATAAGATATAATCACATACAATGCTCTTCCAATAGCTTCTGAATCAACAACGGTTGTTAGTAACAAACCGGTTTCCTGAGTTTGTCAACGAAAATGAGAAAGTTGATTCATGAGAAGACTGTAAGATATAAGTTCCATTTCGTGAAATACGTAGGTCATCTCTGGCCTTCACTGTAACAACTGCAGCTCCACCCAGTCCTCGAACCGGCATCTTAAAAGAAATAATACTTTATGTAGAAGTGTATTAGAAAAGTAGAAAGAAAAATTAAGAGTTTATTTCAGCTGAAAGTAACCATAAAAATGAAATTAACACCATTGAAGTTACACAACAAAGATTTAAGAAAAGAAAAGAAACAATGAAACATTATCTATAAATAAAAGCTTATAAGAAAAAAAAGAATACCCTATAGTTCACTTGAGGTCCACCTCCTCCCTCCACCGCAATCAGAAGATTTGTATAGAATCGAGCATTCTGAGACGGGGAAAATTCAATTCGAAGCGGAACAGTACGACGTGCATCCAGAAGTAAGATTTGGCTGTCCAAGAGCTGCAACCAATATGGTCGTTCTTCATTAGAGCATTGAATAGTGATAGGAAAGATTTTAGAAAATAACTAGTGTACAGTAAAAGGTGGTCCAGAATGACTGAGCTTCGCCCTTATTTGAAGAGAGGTATCTGTACGATTGGTAACATCAACGTTCGAAACAGCTGTATCTCCAATAGCTACGAAACCGAACGCTACTTCGAGTTGAGGGATATAAAGCACAGACCTAAATCTCAATTTTCAGAAAATAAAGCTGTCATAAAATTCTTATTGGTAAGTGAAAAAAAAACCTCCGCGTCGGATTAGAAGTCAGTTGTGAAAAGCATGGAACCATAGCGTTTGTAGATAAAGAGCTAGATGATCTTGCAGAGGAATGCGGTCGAGAGCTCAACTAAAGATATATTCGTCAACTTCATTCACTCGCACGTCATTAGGTTGTATGGGGCATACGAAAGAAGTGAATAACGACCAAAAACAGCTACGAGCCGCTCTCTGGGGAACTTAGCAAACCTATTAGTTGCCTTACCGACAATTGAAGAGTATACGTGGACTTACTTCTTCAAGCTCTGAAGTGTCTCACCACTTCTTCCCAATCATAGAATCAACCAGTATACACAGAATCAAGAATGATTATGACTAATGTATGTTGTGTGCAAACCATCCCAGCACAACAGATATAGGAATTATATCTCTGATCATAAAAAATACATAGTTGGTTTTGGCTTACATTTACTCACAAACAGCAATAGGACGCAACATATAGTACTATGCAGCTAACGGAGTGAAGTGTCATCATAGAGATATGCGTACAATTAGCAAAATATGTATGAAAAACAGCTTGAATAGCTAATAAACAAGCAAACAACAGCACGGAAGTTGATGAGAGCGAACACAAAAATTTATACACAAATACTAATTGTTTACTTATTATACATAGAGTGCTTGCTAATTAGATCCTACTTGCCTAGCTTTCCCTTTATTGATTTCGTAGCCTTATAACCCTAATCCAAGGATGGAAAATGGATTGTATACGGGGTTTGAATGCAACTTTACAATCATTCTTCTATTCATTATAAATGGCCCAGAAAGATATCAGAGAGACAGAATAAGATGCAAGAGAGCTTTAAGGTGAACATTGGGATGGCTGACAATAATGATTGTGGCTTAAGCCACCCAGTTGTAGTTGCAACTTCAAAAGATTTGTACGTTTGTATTTTATAGAATAACACACGTAAACGTCGCGATGCTCGAAAAGGATCACCACCAGGAACGAATATTGTAAGAGAAAGAGGAACTATTAAAATCATAAAAGCAAAAAAACCGCCTCACAACGCACCTCTCCCTCGCATGAAACCTTCCCTTGATTACAAGCAGCACCATGATCCATTTTCTAAAATGTATACATTAGGAAATAAAAAAAAGAAAATCAAAGAGAAACCGAGAAGGAAATAATATTCAAATGAATGTTGGCGGTACCATTCGCTTCGGAGTAGAGTCTTCACCATGTAAAGCATTTTGAGAGGTGAATTTTTAGCCAGATATATTTCCAGTTCGTCTTGATCTAATCTCTTTTTTAACCCACCTAAGACAACGTGTACAACGTCTAAATTTTTGTGTCAAGCCCATGGAACAACGTATAATTTCTCATCTCTCACGCAACGAATAATATGTGACTCATGATTTTCACTGTAGTTTCGCAATAGCCCGCCCCTTATTTGTGTATTCGGCTCTACAATTTGGCTTATCTATTTAGTTTTCCATGTTTCTATTGAAATACGTTGCTGTCACCTTTGGCGGTCGATTTTGCAACACATGTAGTATATTTCTCCAATTTTATACAACATTTACAACTATCCACTTTAATGAAAAGTATTTATCGCCTAGGAACCCTATAATAAACGAGGCTTGGCTCGATCTCGCGCTCCAAACAAACCGAACTCTCCATCCTTTGAGATCAGGAAAGTGGTTCCAAAAAAAAACATTACCTGGAAACATCGGTAGGCCACGCAAGATCGTATAGGGCAAATATTTTACCTGTTCGAGGCTCAGCGTAATAGATTGTAAATCCCAAAGTTATTGACCAACGCCAAAAACTCTACCCTCTTATAAATTCAGTACTACAACTATGATTCTTAAAAGAGATTTCAAATGAAAAACAACCAATTGCTGGTAATAACTGGATGTTCCACGGATTTCCACTCACTGAGGTTTTTCCTCACTGATGGATCTCGAGCCGGTTAGTCGTGAGGCTACGTGGCGCGTCCCCAGGTGGCGGATAGGGGGTCAAACGCGAACCAAAAGCGACCTTGTGCTTCCCAGAGCAGCAGGTGGATCAAAGGGATGAACACTCTTTTTCTGCTGCGCAGATCTGGCAGTGCAAATTGTATTCTACAAGTCAATTCGGCCAAAAGCCTGCAAGCAAGTGACTAGGAAGTACATGGGAGGCGGTTAGGAGTCCTGTCCACTCAACTCCAATGAACTCTGGGAAAGACTGGCAAGCTACTTATTAGTATATTCAGTCCCCATGGTTAGAGCCCGGCAAGCTACCCCGTGGGTACAAAAGATGCCAAACAGAGTAAAATAAATGAGAGTCATTCCCCTGACCACGAAAGAGCCCCCGATAAGGCAGCGTTGGGTAGGACGAGTACGGAGAGGCTGCTACAATCTCAGGGCTATCTGGGCTACCTAAATGTGATAGGACTAAGGTGACGATCTGTACCTACAACGCAAGATCGCTTGCATCTGAGTCCGCTGTTGAGGACTTGCTGATGCAGGCCAGAAAGATCAGATACGACGACATCGGACTGGCTGAGACGAGGAGACATCCTTTAACGCCGTTTATGATCCTGGAAAAGAACTCTTCCTTGGAACATGCGACAATAGAGGAGTTGGAGGCGTTGGTGTCCTCGTCAACACGAGTTTGGCCATGAACATCGAATCGTTTAAACAACTAACAACCCGAATCGGACGGTTAAGGTTGAAGAGATGTGGGCCTATGCCGGCTCTAATTATCTACGTCGTCTACGCAGCTACCTCAAGCTACGACGAAGATGAGGTCGAAGCGTTTTATATGGACTTGGAGAAGTTCTACAGAGAAGATCATACCTCCTTCAAAGTCATAATTGGCGACTTCAACGCTAAGATTGGACCGAACAGGGAGAGAGGCTATCCGAGTTTATCATGACGACCAAGACAATCCATGGTAACTCACAGTTCCAAAAGCCCCTCTCTCAACGCTGGACGTGGGAATCCCCCAATGGAGAGTACCATAGTGAAATAGACCACATCATAGTAAACCGAAGATTTTGCATAACCGATTTGGGTGTGCAAATGCACTGGCTCGTCTCTTCACAGGCTACCTGTCAGAATGCAAGGTTCCAAACAATGGAAGACCAGCAAAACCGTGTTGTTGTAGAAAAAGGGAGACCTCCACGACATTGGCAACTATCGCCCAATCTGCCTGCTGTCCGTCGTAAATAAACTCTTTACTAGAGTCATTCTCAACAGGATGGACAGAACATTGGACGAGGTACAGCCATGCGAGGAAGCAGGGTTCCGAAAAGGATTCAGTACGATAGACCACATACACACAATAACGAGGCTCATCGAACTATCACGAGAGTATAAAAGACCGCTCTGTCTCACTTTCATCGACTTGAGGAAAGCCTTTGACTCCGTTGAGACAGAAGCGGTTATAGAAGCTCTGGGAAACCAGGGCGTCGCTACCCAAACACCACTCCTTCGTGAGCTATAGAAGAATTTCACGAATAGAATACCGTATCGCCATTTTACAACGCAATTAAAATGAACGTAAAGAGGGGTGTTCGACAAGGCGACACAATGTCGCCAAAACTTTTCACATCGAGCCTCGAAGCCGTTATGCGAAAATTGGAATAGGACAATGAAAGAGTGAAAAATGATGGTCGGCAACTACACCATCTTCGCTTTGCTGATGATATCGTCCTTATAACATCAAACATCAGTCAGGCGGAACGAATGCTTGCCGACATTGACCGAGTATGTGGAAGTATTGGTCTTCGACTATACATGACGAAAACGGTATTCATGAAAACGGATCGGTCTCAAAGGCCCCATTTAAGCTCAACGGAACAAATATCTCCGAATGCAACAGTTATGTGTACCTAGAAGAACTCGAGAACTCAACATGATGAATGACGTAGCTCCATAGCTGAGCAGGAGGAAGAGAGCAGCTTAGGGAGCTTTTAAGAGCATCGAGGATGTAGTGAAGAGGATGAAGAACACTCGACTCCGTGCCCACATTTTTGACTCAACGATGCTTCCTGCATTAACATACGCATCAGAGACCTGATCGCTACGTAGGCAGGATGAAAGAACACTCAGCGAAAGGGCGATGCTAGGAGTGTCGCGTGTCACGCAAGTGAGAGAGGGAATACGAAGCTCGGACCTACGTCAACGATCGAAAATTAGAGACGCCGTCCTTTACGCCAAAATGTCAAAAATAAGGTGGGCCGGGCACGTGATGCGACGAAATGGCAACCGATGGACAAGAGCCGCCACGGATTGGATTCCTCGGGATGTCAAGCGCACAACAGGAAGACCACCGACCCGATTCTTCAGAGTTCTTTACAAACACGCTGAACGAATGGTATGATGCTCAACGTGTCCCTAGAGCGAGCAGAACCCTTTGGACCACTCTTGCACGCGACAGGGACAGATGGAGGAATTACTGGCGCCCGCTTGATTCAATCGAAGATCAACGGGAATACAGGTGATACAGTTGAACTGGATGTTAAATTGTATGTTCAAATAAACGCTTGTGTTATGTCGGCCGAAGAGAACTGAACTTTTTCGAATTGTTCAACGAGTGTAAAAAATACAATTCATAAGCCACAGAAACATCCAGTGTTTCTCATATGCGAAGAAAGTAAAGAGAGGTACATAGAAGGACAAAGATGACTTCAGTGGTGGAGCAATATGATGCATCACGACACTTGGATTATCGAGAACAGATTTTGCAATGGACTGCAGCTTCTGGGAGAATGAACAGAACTTTAAGAATTTTTGGAGTACTTCTAATATCTCGTCGTGAAAGTAAAATGGCTTGGGCAGGCGACGAATCAGAATCGAGGGTACCAACATCTTTTGAAGAGATGAACATATTTATTAGACTGTGCCTTCACATAACAACTGTTAACACTATTAAGAGGAATTCCAAACTTCGCTTATGTATTCCATCCTCTTGAATCCCAAATCCCATCAAGAGATAAATTTGAAAACCTGTCTTACTTAGCTTACAATGAAAGTAGAACTGGAGACTTTTAAAATGTCTTCTAAACAATATGCGAATTGCTAACTTTGCTTCAGTAGAGAAAATTTCCTGTTTGAAAACCTCTCTAGGACGCTGGAAAGATTGCACAAGCTCAAAGAGTTTTCAAATTGGTGAGTAGAAGCTCCTTAGGTAAAGGATTAACTATTCGGCTTTGATTAGACCATGAAGGAAGTGGCATGTGGTCGATTCCATCAACCATCATAGGAATGATTGAATGCGTATCTGGCCTATACACTAGCCAAAGGTGGCCCAATGATGTTTCAAGTTAGTGCTTTTATCCTTCCAAACAAGTTTTAACCAACTCGTCATCCACGGAGAGATGAAGGCATGGTGACCTTAGATGAAGGGATCGAACCTTTGTTCGATACAGTGCATATTGCAAATTCACCTCTAATCACTGCTCTACACCAGCCCCTCCTGAGGTTATATATATGTATATATATTATAAATATATAAATGTTATATGTATATATGTTTGTATATATGTTTGTTTGTATGTATATATACATATATACAATCTCCACAAGTATATATATAAATGGTATACCAAAAGGTTCAAAAGTTGATGGTAAAACGTTTAGGTTATACGAGTTGTTACGATAGAGTCGAGTATCTCTAATGTCTTCAATGATAAAACATATGGAATCATAATAATAAGCTGGTACTCTTAGTTTCCTTCTTCTTAGAACAGTTCCGTCGCGAAAAGAACTAACCCGTTTGCAAAAAAATTTTGCAAACTTTAATTTGTACAAAATAAGCTTCTCAGGCGACGCGTGATATAACGTCTGCATCGGGAAGCTGTATAGATTAAATATATGGAGAAGAGCAATAAAAAAGTAGTGGGTGGGCGAGCAAAATAAAGAGCTGAAAGGAAAATGAATCATGCTAAATAGAACGATAGCAAAATAAAGTCAAAGAACAACCGTCAATGTGGCAGAAACCTTTGAAACCATTTCATTGTCAGGAACAATTGTCTTATTCATATCTGTAGTTTTATCCTGAACAGAATATGTTAGCCTTGAAAATAAATCAGGAAGACAGCCTTTACAGAAACACTTGAAACTTAACCTACCAAAGCATTTTCTGCCACAGCGAATCCAGCCTAAACTACAAATATATTGCGCAATGTTATTGCGGCAACTATAAAAGACAGCTCCTACCATGATTCCACCACTGCTACATGATTTAGTGGAAGAGAGATTACGCGAGGTACACGGCAATGATGGTTTACTTAAATAGAGCAGTGTGAATGCACCATTTTTTACTAATTAAGATATATGCACTGACATATATGAAACCGGAGGCGCAAAAAGGTGATTATGAGCTTTTCGTGGCTTCACTCGACTTTTTCTATGCTCTTCCAACACCTTCATTAACGATTCTGTGGAAGCACCAGAGGGTTGTTTCTGAAAAATTTTTCGTTTTAATTCTGGAAAGGTGTCCGACTAATAAGAAACATTTTCATAAACGGGTTAAAAGATTCGACATTAGAGATAATTCCACCGTTCTTCCAAGAACTCAAACACCGCGATCTCTTTTTTAACGAATAAATAACTGAGAAAAACTATGCTGTTTTTCATGCCAGGGTTATCAATGTTTCGCAAGAATTTACTAACCTAACTTATGTGTAATAGTCACTTTTAAATATACTTCTTGCTTAAGTTAAGACAATAAATACTCGTTTCAGAATTTTTGATTATCGAAGATACACTCTTCGTTAGGATCAAAGGTATACCTTTAAAACCTCTTGAATTGTCCTTATACTTAAATGAAGCGATCCCGTGGTTTCCGCAACAGAGTGCTCATCAAGTGTAGATGAAGCTAAAAAGAAAAAACAACTCTATACACATAAAAGGAACCCGAACTAAAGCCAATTTTTCCATGTAAATTACCTTCAGGCAGGATCAGAGATATACCATGGAATTCTTTAGCAAGATCATGATGTCGAGATGTAGCTTTGGCTATTAAGGCTGAAAAACATATATATGTATATATACACATATATGTATATATATGCATATATATATGTATATACACATGTATGTACGTGTGCATACGTATATATATATATATATATATATATATATATTAATATGTAAAAGAGTGAATATGCAGTGGATGGCTATAGAATTAATATGAAAATGCAGTAACACACAAATAGGAGTGCTCGTTTGTACGACT
>NW_028294193.1:0-39887 GCF_964341445.2 Mesoplodon mirus | reverse complement strand
CAAATGCCTTTCTAGGGACTCACACCACTGCACTGCAGAGTCAGCTCCGGCCAAATGAAAGGTGACCTGAGGCCCCAAAGGCAAGGGCTAGTGTTTCACGTCAGCAGAGCTGGGGGTGCAGGGGTGCCATGAATCCATGCGCCACGCTGGATGGCCTGAACTCCCCGATGCCTCCGGGGACACAGAGCAGAGGCGGCCGTGCACCACTTTGGCATGGTGACTGCTCTGTGCCGGAGGAGCGGCCGGTCGCTTCTGAGGAACCTCAGGGGCAAAGGAGGCCCGGGGAGCCACTCTTCACATTCCTAGCAAGGGCCACGCGTTGCTTGCTGGGGGCCGAGGTAGAGTGTCCCAGTCATAACAGAGACGCGTGGGAGCAGCGCTGGGCAGCCTCCCTGCAAGTCGATCGGCCTCACTGACTGAAACGGACCTGTGCTTCAGAAACACCCCGTGCTGACGACTCAGTCCAGGGAAACGCTCAGGACGGCACTCTCGCAGAAGCGCGAGCTAGGCTGTGAGTGCAGCCGGAAGAAACGTACATCTTTCACCCTTAACACAGCTAGGTATGGGACGGAGCACTGAGGCCCGCCTCAGGTACTTCACGACCTAGGCAGTGGATGCACTGCAGGGGACCCTGTGTCCGAAAGTGTCTCCGAGGAAAGGCCCTGTTCCTCCCGCTGTGTCCTTGAGGTAGTCAGAAACTACTGAGAATAACTGTCTGAGCTCACGTTTGAAACAGGGCGACCCTGCCCAAACGTAATTTCCCCCCCGGGTGGATGAGATGCGGCGAGAAGGGTGCCTGAGGCACACTCCTGGGGCCCGTCTTTTCTTTGCTCCAGAAGGCCTCAGGGAAAACGTGCGAGTTTACTCGCATCAGGCTCGCTGGTCTCAGTTCCTTGCTGGGAGCGTCTCCAAGAGCACTCCGGAGATTACCGGCGACAGAAAGGTGAGCCGTGGCCTCGAGTCAAAGTCCAGCGTTTTCCAGTAGTAAAGTGAAGCGTGCCGCCCTAGTGAGGAAGCAGGCGGTAAAGGAGAGCGTCAACTCTGTAAGGTATCGCAGGACTCATTGCGCACTCACGTTCGTTGTAAGTTTTGGGAGAGGGCACTGTGTGCCGCCCAGCTCTTGTGTGGCGTTTGAGCCGCCGGAGTGGAAACGTCCGTTTGCTTTAACTGCACGGATGTGCCAGCAGTAAAGGCACAGTGCTGCCCTCTTCGCTCGACACCTCCCGTTTGTTCAGCCTGCAAACGGCCTCAGGAACGCAGTTCTGAGCAGCCTTACATTCCATGCTGGTGTGCCCCAGGGAGCGATTTGGGCTCTTCTGAGAAACACCACTGTGCGTCCCCAGTGAAACCAGGGGACGCCTCAAGGACGACTCCCTTCGGCACCTGGAAGCTAGTTGTTTACGTCCAGCCTGAAAAAGAAAACGCTGGACGGCTGTCCCCGGGACAATGCTGGACGTTCGGGACCACCCCGAGTCACCAGGTACCAAACTTGGCACAGCGTGGGGAACGCTCTCCTGCACGTACGGCACCCCCCACCGGGAAACCTTTCTTACCAGAAGGGGGCCCTCGTTCCCTTGTACTAGATAGCTAGACAGAACGTTCCAGATAAACATGCTGTGTCATCAAGCCTGAAAGTGGGACACTGATGGCAAAGTACGCCTTCTGCCCGTGTGCGAGCGACTTGTTTCGGCCTTCCAAGCTGCCTGAGCAGCGCTTGCGGCCCGACGTCTCTCCACCGCAGGGTAGTCGCTGTGGGCGAGCAAGGCTGCCTTCTCTCAAAGCCCATCCTGTGCTGGCAAATGCCTTTCTAGGGACTCACACCACTGCACTGCAGAGTCAGCTCCGGCCAAATGAAAGGTGACCTGAGGCCCCAAAGGCAAGGGCTAGTGTTTCACGTCAGCAGAGCTGGGGGTGCAGGGGTGCCATGAATCCATGCGCCACGCTGGATGGCCTGAACTCCCCGATGCCTCCGGGGACACAGAGCAGAGGCGGCCGTGCACCACTTTGGCATGGTGACTGCTCTGTGCCGGAGGAGCGGCCGGTCGCTTCTGAGGAACCTCAGGGGCAAAGGAGGCCCGTGGGAGCCACTCTTCACATTCCTAGCAAGGGCCACGCGTTGCTTGCTGGGGGCCGAGGTAGAGTGTCCCAGTCATAACAGAGACGCGTGGGAGCAGCGCTGGGCAGCCTCCCTGCAAGTCGATCGGCCTCACTGACTGAAACGGACCTGTGCTTCAGAAACACCCCGTGCTGACGACTCAGTCCAGGGAAACGCTCAGGACGGCACTCTCGCAGAAGCGCGAGCTAGGCTGTGAGTGCAGCCGGAAGAAACGTACATCTTTCACCCTTAACACAGCTAGGTATGGGACGGAGCACTGAGGCCCGCCTCAGGTACTTCACGACCTAGGCAGTGGATGCACTGCAGGGGACCCTGTGTCCGAAAGTGTCTCCGAGGAAAGGCCCTGTTCCTCCCGCTGTGTCCTTGAGGTAGTCAGAAACTACTGAGGATAACTGTCTGAGCTCACGTTTGAAACAGGGCGACCCTGCCCAAACGTAATTTCCCCCCGGGTGGATGAGATGCGGCGAGAAGGGTGCCTGAGGCACACTCCTGGGGCCCGTCTTTTCTTTGCTCCAGAAGGCCTCAGGGAAAACGTGCGAGTTTACTCGCATCAGGCTCGCTGGTCTCAGTTCCTTGCTGGGAGCGTCTCCAAGAGCACTCCGGAGATTACCGGCGACAGAAAGGTGAGCCGTGGCCTCGAGTCAAAGTCCAGCGTTTTCCAGTAGTAAAGTGAAGCGTGCCGCCCTAGTGAGGAAGCAGGCGGTAAAGGAGAGCGTCAACTCTGTAAGGTATCGCAGGACTCATTGCGCACTCACGTTCGTTGTAAGTTTTGGGAGAGGGCACTGTGTGCCGCCCAGCTCTTGTGTGGCGTTTGAGCCGCCGGAGTGGAAACGTCCGTTTGCTTTAACTGCACGGATGTGCCAGCAGTAAAGGCACAGTGCTGCCCTCTTCGCTCGACACCTCCCGTTTGTTCAGCCTGCAAACGGCCTCAGGAACGCAGTTCTGAGCAGCCTTACATTCCATGCTGGTGTGCCCCAGGGAGCGATTTGGGCTCTTCTGAGAAACACCACTGTGCGTCCCCAGTGAAACCAGGGGACGCCTCAAGGACGACTCCCTTCGGCACCTGGAAGCTAGTTGTTTACGTCCAGCCTGAAAAAGAAAACGCTGGACGGCTGTCCCCGGGACAATGCTGGACGTTCGGGACCACCCCGAGTCACCAGGTACCAAACTTGGCACAGCGTGGGGAACGCTCTCCTGCACGTACGGCACCCCCCACCGGGAAACCTTTCTTACCAGAAGGGGGCCCTCGTTCCCTTGTACTAGATAGCTAGACAGAACGTTCAGATAAACATGCTGTGTCATCAAGCCTGAAAGTGGGACACTGATGGCAAAGTACGCCTTCTGCCCGTGTGCGAGCGACTTGTTTCGGCCTTCCAAGCTGCCTGAGCAGCGCTTGCGGCCCGACGTCTCTCCACCGCAGGGTAGTCGCTGTGGGCGAGCAAGGCTGCCTTCTCTCAAAGCCCATCCTGTGCTGGCAAATGCCTTTCTAGGGACTCACACCACTGCACTGCAGAGTCAGCTCCGGCCAAATGAAAGGTGACCTGAGGCCCCAAAGGCAAGGGCTAGTGTTTCACGTCAGCAGAGCTGGGGGTGCAGGGGTGCCATGAATCCATGCGCCACGCTGGATGGCCTGAACTCCCCGATGCCTCCGGGGACACAGAGCAGAGGCGGCCGTGCACCACTTTGGCATGGTGACTGCTCTGTGCCGGAGGAGCGGCCGGTCGCTTCTGAGGAACCTCAGGGGCAAAGGAGGCCCGTGGGAGCCACTCTTCACATTCCTAGCAAGGGCCACGCGTTGCTTGCTGGGGGCCGAGGTAGAGTGTCCCAGTCATAACAGAGACGCGTGGGAGCAGCGCTGGGCAGCCTCCCTGCAAGTCGATCGGCCTCACTGACTGAAACGGACCTGTGCTTCAGAAACACCCCGTGCTGACGACTCAGTCCAGGGAAACGCTCAGGACGGCACTCTCGCAGAAGCGCGAGCTAGGCTGTGAGTGCAGCCGGAAGAAACGTACATCTTTCACCCTTAACACAGCTAGGTATGGGACGGAGCACTGAGGCCCGCCTCAGGTACTTCACGACCTAGGCAGTGGATGCACTGCAGGGGACCCTGTGTCCGAAAGTGTCTCCGAGGAAAGGCCCTGTTCCTCCCGCTGTGTCCTTGAGGTAGTCAGAAACTACTGAGGATAACTGTCTGAGCTCACGTTTGAAACAGGGCGACCCTGCCCAAACGTAATTTCCCCCCCGGGTGGATGAGATGCGGCGAGAAGGGTGCCTGAGGCACACTCCTGGGGCCCGTCTTTTCTTTGCTCCAGAAGGCCTCAGGGAAAACGTGCGAGTTTACTCGCATCAGGCTCGCTGGTCTCAGTTCCTTGCTGGGAGCGTCTCCAAGAGCACTCCGGAGATTACCGGCGACAGAAAGGTGAGCCGTGGCCTCGAGTCAAAGTCCAGCGTTTTCCAGTAGTAAAGTGAAGCGTGCCGCCCTAGTGAGGAAGCAGGCGGTAAAGGAGAGCGTCAACTCTGTAAGGTATCGCAGGACTCATTGCGCACTCACGTTCGTTGTAAGTTTTGGGAGAGGGCACTGTGTGCCGCCCAGCTCTTGTGTGGCGTTTGAGCCGCCGGAGTGGAAACGTCCGTTTGCTTTAACTGCACGGATGTGCCAGCAGTAAAGGCACAGTGCTGCCCTCTTCGCTCGACACCTCCCGTTTGTTCAGCCTGCAAACGGCCTCAGGAACGCAGTTCTGAGCAGCCTTACATTCCATGCTGGTGTGCCCCAGGGAGCGATTTGGGCTCTTCTGAGAAACACCACTGTGCGTCCCCAGTGAAACCAGGGGACGCCTCAAGGACGACTCCCTTCGGCACCTGGAAGCTAGTTGTTTACGTCCAGCCTGAAAAAGAAAACGCTGGACGGCTGTCCCCGGGACAATGCTGGACGTTCGGGACCACCCCGAGTCACCAAGTACCAAACTTGGCACAGCGTGGGGAACGCTCTCCTGCACGTACGGCACCCCCCACCGGGAAACCTTTCTTACCAGAAGGGGGCCCTCGTTCCCTTGTACTAGATAGCTAGACAGAACGTTCAGATAAACATGCTGTGTCATCAAGCCTGAAAGTGGGACACTGATGGCAAAGTACGCCTTCTGCCCGTGTGCGAGCGACTTGTTTCGGCCTTCCAAGCTGCCTGAGCAGCGCTTGCGGCCCGACGTCTCTCCACCGCAGGGTAGTCGCTGTGGGCGAGCAAGGCTGCCTTCTCTCAAAGCCCATCCTGTGCTGGCAAATGCCTTTCTAGGGACTCACACCACTGCACTGCAGAGTCAGCTCCGGCCAAATGAAAGGTGACCTGAGGCCCCAAAGGCAAGGGCTAGTGTTTCACGTCAGCAGAGCTGGGGGTGCAGGGGTGCCATGAATCCATGCGCCACGCTGGATGGCCTGAACTCCCCGATGCCTCCGGGGACACAGAGCAGAGGCGGCCGTGCACCACTTTGGCATGGTGACTGCTCTGTGCCGGAGGAGCGGCCGGTCGCTTCTGAGGAACCTCAGGGGCAAAGGAGGCCCGTGGGAGCCACTCTTCACATTCCTAGCAAGGGCCACGCGTTGCTTGCTGGGGGCCGAGGTAGAGTGTCCCAGTCATAACAGAGACGCGTGGGAGCAGCGCTGGGCAGCCTCCCTGCAAGTCGATCGGCCTCACTGACTGAAACGGACCTGTGCTTCAGAAACACCCCGTGCTGACGACTCAGTCCAGGGAAACGCTCAGGACGGCACTCTCGCAGAAGCGCGAGCTAGGCTGTGAGTGCAGCCGGAAGAAACGTACATCTTTCACCCTTAACACAGCTAGGTATGGGACGGAGCACTGAGGCCCGCCTCAGGTACTTCACGACCTAGGCAGTGGATGCACTGCAGGGGACCCTGTGTCCGAAAGTGTCTCCGAGGAAAGGCCCTGTTCCTCCCGCTGTGTCCTTGAGGTAGTCAGAAACTACTGAGGATAACTGTCTGAGCTCACGTTTGAAACAGGGCGACCCTGCCCAAACGTAATTTCCCCCCCGGGTGGATGAGATGCGGCGAGAAGGGTGCCTGAGGCACACTCCTGGGGCCCGTCTTTTCTTTGCTCCAGAAGGCCTCAGGGAAAACGTGCGAGTTTACTCGCATCAGGCTCGCTGGTCTCAGTTCCTTGCTGGGAGCGTCTCCAAGAGCACTCCGGAGATTACCGGCGACAGAAAGGTGAGCCGTGGCCTCGAGTCAAAGTCCAGCGTTTTCCAGTAGTAAAGTGAAGCGTGCCGCCCTAGTGAGGAAGCAGGCGGTAAAGGAGAGCGTCAACTCTGTAAGGTATCGCAGGACTCATTGCGCACTCACGTTCGTTGTAAGTTTTGGGAGAGGGCACTGTGTGCCGCCCAGCTCTTGTGTGGCGTTTGAGCCGCCGGAGTGGAAACGTCCGTTTGCTTTAACTGCACGGATGTGCCAGCAGTAAAGGCACAGTGCTGCCCTCTTCGCTCGACACCTCCCGTTTGTTCAGCCTGCAAACGGCCTCAGGAACGCAGTTCTGAGCAGCCTTACATTCCATGCTGGTGTGCCCCAGGGAGCGATTTGGGCTCTTCTGAGAAACACCACTGTGCGTCCCCAGTGAAACCAGGGGACGCCTCAAGGACGACTCCCTTCGGCACCTGGAAGCTAGTTGTTTACGTCCAGCCTGAAAAAGAAAACGCTGGACGGCTGTCCCCGGGACAATGCTGGACGTTCGGGACCACCCCGAGTCACCAGGTACCAAACTTGGCACAGCGTGGGGAACGCTCTCCTGCACGTACGGCACCCCCCACCGGGAAACCTTTCTTACCAGAAGGGGGCCCTCGTTCCCTTGTACTAGATAGCTAGACAGAACGTTCAGATAAACATGCTGTGTCATCAAGCCTGAAAGTGGGACACTGATGGCAAAGTACGCCTTCTGCCCGTGTGCGAGCGACTTGTTTCGGCCTTCCAAGCTGCCTGAGCAGCGCTTGCGGCCCGACGTCTCTCCACCGCAGGGTAGTCGCTGTGGGCGAGCAAGGCTGCCTTCTCTCAAAGCCCATCCTGTGCTGGCAAATGCCTTTCTAGGGACTCACACCACTGCACTGCAGAGTCAGCTCCGGCCAAATGAAAGGTGACCTGAGGCCCCAAAGGCAAGGGCTAGTGTTTCACGTCAGCAGAGCTGGGGGTGCAGGGGTGCCATGAATCCATGCGCCACGCTGGATGGCCTGAACTCCCCGATGCCTCCGGGGACACAGAGCAGAGGCGGCCGTGCACCACTTTGGCATGGTGACTGCTCTGTGCCGGAGGAGCGGCCGGTCGCTTCTGAGGAACCTCAGGGGCAAAGGAGGCCCGTGGGAGCCACTCTTCACATTCCTAGCAAGGGCCACGCGTTGCTTGCTGGGGGCCGAGGTAGAGTGTCCCAGTCATAACAGAGACGCGTGGGAGCAGCGCTGGGCAGCCTCCCTGCAAGTCGATCGGCCTCACTGACTGAAACGGACCTGTGCTTCAGAAACACCCCGTGCTGACGACTCAGTCCAGGGAAACGCTCAGGACGGCACTCTCGCAGAAGCGCGAGCTAGGCTGTGAGTGCAGCCGGAAGAAACGTACATCTTTCACCCTTAACACAGCTAGGTATGGGACGGAGCACTGAGGCCCGCCTCAGGTACTTCACGACCTAGGCAGTGGATGCACTGCAGGGGACCCTGTGTCCGAAAGTGTCTCCGAGGAAAGGCCCTGTTCCTCCCGCTGTGTCCTTGAGGTAGTCAGAAACTACTGAGGATAACTGTCTGAGCTCACGTTTGAAACAGGGCGACCCTGCCCAAACGTAATTTCCCCCCCGGGTGGATGAGATGCGGCGAGAAGGGTGCCTGAGGCACACTCCTGGGGCCCGTCTTTTCTTTGCTCCAGAAGGCCTCAGGGAAAACGTGCGAGTTTACTCGCATCAGGCTCGCTGGTCTCAGTTCCTTGCTGGGAGCGTCTCCAAGAGCACTCCGGAGATTACCGGCGACAGAAAGGTGAGCCGTGGCCTCGAGTCAAAGTCCAGCGTTTTCCAGTAGTAAAGTGAAGCGTGCCGCCCTAGTGAGGAAGCAGGCGGTAAAGGAGAGCGTCAACTCTGTAAGGTATCGCAGGACTCATTGCGCACTCACGTTCGTTGTAAGTTTTGGGAGAGGGCACTGTGTGCCGCCCAGCTCTTGTGTGGCGTTTGAGCCGCCGGAGTGGAAACGTCCGTTTGCTTTAACTGCACGGATGTGCCAGCAGTAAAGGCACAGTGCTGCCCTCTTCGCTCGACACCTCCCGTTTGTTCAGCCTGCAAACGGCCTCAGGAACGCAGTTCTGAGCAGCCTTACATTCCATGCTGGTGTGCCCCAGGGAGCGATTTGGGCTCTTCTGAGAAACACCACTGTGCGTCCCCAGTGAAACCAGGGGACGCCTCAAGGACGACTCCCTTCGGCACCTGGAAGCTAGTTGTTTACGTCCAGCCTGAAAAAGAAAACGCTGGACGGCTGTCCCCGGGACAATGCTGGACGTTCGGGACCACCCCGAGTCACCAGGTACCAAACTTGGCACAGCGTGGGGAACGCTCTCCTGCACGTACGGCACCCCCCACCGGGAAACCTTTCTTACCAGAAGGGGGCCCTCGTTCCCTTGTACTAGATAGCTAGACAGAACGTTCAGATAAACATGCTGTGTCATCAAGCCTGAAAGTGGGACACTGATGGCAAAGTACGCCTTCTGCCCGTGTGCGAGCGACTTGTTTCGGCCTTCCAAGCTGCCTGAGCAGCGCTTGCGGCCCGACGTCTCTCCACCGCAGGGTAGTCGCTGTGGGCGAGCAAGGCTGCCTTCTCTCAAAGCCCATCCTGTGCTGGCAAATGCCTTTCTAGGGACTCACACCACTGCACTGCAGAGTCAGCTCCGGCCAAATGAAAGGTGACCTGAGGCCCCAAAGGCAAGGGCTAGTGTTTCACGTCAGCAGAGCTGGGGGTGCAGGGGTGCCATGAATCCATGCGCCACGCTGGATGGCCTGAACTCCCCGATGCCTCCGGGGACACAGAGCAGAGGCGGCCGTGCACCACTTTGGCATGGTGACTGCTCTGTGCCGGAGGAGCGGCCGGTCGCTTCTGAGGAACCTCAGGGGCAAAGGAGGCCCGTGGGAGCCACTCTTCACATTCCTAGCAAGGGCCACGCGTTGCTTGCTGG
This sequence comes from Mesoplodon mirus, assembly GCF_964341445.2. Lineage (NCBI taxonomy): Eukaryota > Metazoa > Chordata > Mammalia > Artiodactyla > Ziphiidae > Mesoplodon > Mesoplodon mirus. Next base: position 30,577 of record NW_028294193.1, on the reverse strand, counting down.
GGGCCGAGGTAGAGTGTCCCAGTCATAACAGAGACGCGTGGGAGCAGCGCTGGGCAGCCTCCCTGCAAGTCGATCGGCCTCACTGACTGAAACGGACCTGTGCTTCAGAAACACCCCGTGCTGACGACTCAGTCCAGGGAAACGCTCAGGACGGCACTCTCGCAGAAGCGCGAGCTAGGCTGTGAGTGCAGCCGGAAGAAACGTACATCTTTCACCCTTAACACAGCTAGGTATGGGACGGAGCACTGAGGCCCGCCTCAGGTACTTCACGACCTAGGCAGTGGATGCACTGCAGGGGACCCTGTGTCCGAAAGTGTCTCCGAGGAAAGGCCCTGTTCCTCCCGCTGTGTCCTTGAGGTAGTCAGAAACTACTGAGGATAACTGTCTGAGCTCACGTTTGAAACAGGGCGACCCTGCCCAAACGTAATTTCCCCCCCGGGTGGATGAGATGCGGCGAGAAGGGTGCCTGAGGCACACTCCTGGGGCCCGTCTTTTCTTTGCTCCAGAAGGCCTCAGGGAAAACGTGCGAGTTTACTCGCATCAGGCTCGCTGGTCTCAGTTCCTTGCTGGGAGCGTCTCCAAGAGCACTCCGGAGATTACCGGCGACAGAAAGGTGAGCCGTGGCCTCGAGTCAAAGTCCAGCGTTTTCCAGTAGTAAAGTGAAGCGTGCCGCCCTAGTGAGGAAGCAGGCGGTAAAGGAGAGCGTCAACTCTGTAAGGTATCGCAGGACTCATTGCGCACTCACGTTCGTTGTAAGTTTTGGGAGAGGGCACTGTGTGCCGCCCAGCTCTTGTGTGGCGTTTGAGCCGCCGGAGTGGAAACGTCCGTTTGCTTTAACTGCACGGATGTGCCAGCAGTAAAGGCACAGTGCTGCCCTCTTCGCTCGACACCTCCCGTTTGTTCAGCCTGCAAACGGCCTCAGGAACGCAGTTCTGAGCAGCCTTACATTCCATGCTGGTGTGCCCCAGGGAGCGATTTGGGCTCTTCTGAGAAACACCACTGTGCGTCCCCAGTGAAACCAGGGGACGCCTCAAGGACGACTCCCTTCGGCACCTGGAAGCTAGTTGTTTACGTCCAGCCTGAAAAAGAAAACGCTGGACGGCTGTCCCCGGGACAATGCTGGACGTTCGGGACCACCCCGAGTCACCAAGTACCAAACTTGGCACAGCGTGGGGAACGCTCTCCTGCACGTACGGCACCCCCCACCGGGAAACCTTTCTTACCAGAAGGGGGCCCTCGTTCCCTTGTACTAGATAGCTAGACAGAACGTTCAGATAAACATGCTGTGTCATCAAGCCTGAAAGTGGGACACTGATGGCAAAGTACGCCTTCTGCCCGTGTGCGAGCGACTTGTTTCGGCCTTCCAAGCTGCCTGAGCAGCGCTTGCGGCCCGACGTCTCTCCACCGCAGGGTAGTCGCTGTGGGCGAGCAAGGCTGCCTTCTCTCAAAGCCCATCCTGTGCTGGCAAATGCCTTTCTAGGGACTCACACCACTGCACTGCAGAGTCAGCTCCGGCCAAATGAAAGGTGACCTGAGGCCCCAAAGGCAAGGGCTAGTGTTTCACGTCAGCAGAGCTGGGGGTGCAGGGGTGCCATGAATCCATGCGCCACGCTGGATGGCCTGAACTCCCCGATGCCTCCGGGGACACAGAGCAGAGGCGGCCGTGCACCACTTTGGCATGGTGACTGCTCTGTGCCGGAGGAGCGGCCGGTCGCTTCTGAGGAACCTCAGGGGCAAAGGAGGCCCGTGGGAGCCACTCTTCACATTCCTAGCAAGGGCCACGCGTTGCTTGCTGGGGGCCGAGGTAGAGTGTCCCAGTCATAACAGAGACGCGTGGGAGCAGCGCTGGGCAGCCTCCCTGCAAGTCGATCGGCCTCACTGACTGAAACGGACCTGTGCTTCAGAAACACCCCGTGCTGACGACTCAGTCCAGGGAAACGCTCAGGACGGCACTCTCGCAGAAGCGCGAGCTAGGCTGTGAGTGCAGCCGGAAGAAACGTACATCTTTCACCCTTAACACAGCTAGGTATGGGACGGAGCACTGAGGCCCGCCTCAGGTACTTCACGACCTAGGCAGTGGATGCACTGCAGGGGACCCTGTGTCCGAAAGTGTCTCCGAGGAAAGGCCCTGTTCCTCCCGCTGTGTCCTTGAGGTAGTCAGAAACTACTGAGGATAACTGTCTGAGCTCACGTTTGAAACAGGGCGACCCTGCCCAAACGTAATTTCCCCCCCGGGTGGATGAGATGCGGCGAGAAGGGTGCCTGAGGCACACTCCTGGGGCCCGTCTTTTCTTTGCTCCAGAAGGCCTCAGGGAAAACGTGCGAGTTTACTCGCATCAGGCTCGCTGGTCTCAGTTCCTTGCTGGGAGCGTCTCCAAGAGCACTCCGGAGATTACCGGCGACAGAAAGGTGAGCCGTGGCCTCGAGTCAAAGTCCAGCGTTTTCCAGTAGTAAAGTGAAGCGTGCCGCCCTAGTGAGGAAGCAGGCGGTAAAGGAGAGCGTCAACTCTGTAAGGTATCGCAGGACTCATTGCGCACTCACGTTCGTTGTAAGTTTTGGGAGAGGGCACTGTGTGCCGCCCAGCTCTTGTGTGGCGTTTGAGCCGCCGGAGTGGAAACGTCCGTTTGCTTTAACTGCACGGATGTGCCAGCAGTAAAGGCACAGTGCTGCCCTCTTCGCTCGACACCTCCCGTTTGTTCAGCCTGCAAACGGCCTCAGGAACGCAGTTCTGAGCAGCCTTACATTCCATGCTGGTGTGCCCCAGGGAGCGATTTGGGCTCTTCTGAGAAACACCACTGTGCGTCCCCAGTGAAACCAGGGGACGCCTCAAGGACGACTCCCTTCGGCACCTGGAAGCTAGTTGTTTACGTCCAGCCTGAAAAAGAAAACGCTGGACGGCTGTCCCCGGGACAATGCTGGACGTTCGGGACCACCCCGAGTCACCAGGTACCAAACTTGGCACAGCGTGGGGAACGCTCTCCTGCACGTACGGCACCCCCCACCGGGAAACCTTTCTTACCAGAAGGGGGCCCTCGTTCCCTTGTACTAGATAGCTAGACAGAACGTTCAGATAAACATGCTGTGTCATCAAGCCTGAAAGTGGGACACTGATGGCAAAGTACGCCTTCTGCCCGTGTGCGAGCGACTTGTTTCGGCCTTCCAAGCTGCCTGAGCAGCGCTTGCGGCCCGACGTCTCTCCACCGCAGGGTAGTCGCTGTGGGCGAGCAAGGCTGCCTTCTCTCAAAGCCCATCCTGTGCTGGCAAATGCCTTTCTAGGGACTCACACCACTGCACTGCAGAGTCAGCTCCGGCCAAATGAAAGGTGACCTGAGGCCCCAAAGGCAAGGGCTAGTGTTTCACGTCAGCAGAGCTGGGGGTGCAGGGGTGCCATGAATCCATGCGCCACGCTGGATGGCCTGAACTCCCCGATGCCTCCGGGGACACAGAGCAGAGGCGGCCGTGCACCACTTTGGCATGGTGACTGCTCTGTGCCGGAGGAGCGGCCGGTCGCTTCTGAGGAACCTCAGGGGCAAAGGAGGCCCGTGGGAGCCACTCTTCACATTCCTAGCAAGGGCCACGCGTTGCTTGCTGGGGGCCGAGGTAGAGTGTCCCAGTCATAACAGAGACGCGTGGGAGCAGCGCTGGGCAGCCTCCCTGCAAGTCGATCGGCCTCACTGACTGAAACGGACCTGTGCTTCAGAAACACCCCGTGCTGACGACTCAGTCCAGGGAAACGCTCAGGACGGCACTCTCGCAGAAGCGCGAGCTAGGCTGTGAGTGCAGCCGGAAGAAACGTACATCTTTCACCCTTAACACAGCTAGGTATGGGACGGAGCACTGAGGCCCGCCTCAGGTACTTCACGACCTAGGCAGTGGATGCACTGCAGGGGACCCTGTGTCCGAAAGTGTCTCCGAGGAAAGGCCCTGTTCCTCCCGCTGTGTCCTTGAGGTAGTCAGAAACTACTGAGGATAACTGTCTGAGCTCACGTTTGAAACAGGGCGACCCTGCCCAAACGTAATTTCCCCCCCGGGTGGATGAGATGCGGCGAGAAGGGTGCCTGAGGCACACTCCTGGGGCCCGTCTTTTCTTTGCTCCAGAAGGCCTCAGGGAAAACGTGCGAGTTTACTCGCATCAGGCTCGCTGGTCTCAGTTCCTTGCTGGGAGCGTCTCCAAGAGCACTCCGGAGATTACCGGCGACAGAAAGGTGAGCCGTGGCCTCGAGTCAAAGTCCAGCGTTTTCCAGTAGTAAAGTGAAGCGTGCCGCCCTAGTGAGGAAGCAGGCGGTAAAGGAGAGCGTCAACTCTGTAAGGTATCGCAGGACTCATTGCGCACTCACGTTCGTTGTAAGTTTTGGGAGAGGGCACTGTGTGCCGCCCAGCTCTTGTGTGGCGTTTGAGCCGCCGGAGTGGAAACGTCCGTTTGCTTTAACTGCACGGATGTGCCAGCAGTAAAGGCACAGTGCTGCCCTCTTCGCTCGACACCTCCCGTTTGTTCAGCCTGCAAACGGCCTCAGGAACGCAGTTCTGAGCAGCCTTACATTCCATGCTGGTGTGCCCCAGGGAGCGATTTGGGCTCTTCTGAGAAACACCACTGTGCGTCCCCAGTGAAACCAGGGGACGCCTCAAGGACGACTCCCTTCGGCACCTGGAAGCTAGTTGTTTACGTCCAGCCTGAAAAAGAAAACGCTGGACGGCTGTCCCCGGGACAATGCTGGACGTTCGGGACCACCCCGAGTCACCAAGTACCAAACTTGGCACAGCGTGGGGAACGCTCTCCTGCACGTACGGCACCCCCCACCGGGAAACCTTTCTTACCAGAAGGGGGCCCTCGTTCCCTTGTACTAGATAGCTAGACAGAACGTTCAGATAAACATGCTGTGTCATCAAGCCTGAAAGTGGGACACTGATGGCAAAGTACGCCTTCTGCCCGTGTGCGAGCGACTTGTTTCGGCCTTCCAAGCTGCCTGAGCAGCGCTTGCGGCCCGACGTCTCTCCACCGCAGGGTAGTCGCTGTGGGCGAGCAAGGCTGCCTTCTCTCAAAGCCCATCCTGTGCTGGCAAATGCCTTTCTAGGGACTCACACCACTGCACTGCAGAGTCAGCTCCGGCCAAATGAAAGGTGACCTGAGGCCCCAAAGGCAAGGGCTAGTGTTTCACGTCAGCAGAGCTGGGGGTGCAGGGGTGCCATGAATCCATGCGCCACGCTGGATGGCCTGAACTCCCCGATGCCTCCGGGGACACAGAGCAGAGGCGGCCGTGCACCACTTTGGCATGGTGACTGCTCTGTGCCGGAGGAGCGGCCGGTCGCTTCTGAGGAAGCTCAGGGGCAAAGGAGGCCCGTGGGAGCCACTCTTCACATTCCTAGCAAGGGCCACGCGTTGCTTGCTGGGGGCCGAGGTAGAGTGTCCCAGTCATAACAGAGACGCGTGGGAGCAGCGCTGGGCAGCCTCCCTGCAAGTCGATCGGCCTCACTGACTGAAACGGACCTGTGCTTCAGAAACACCCCGTGCTGACGACTCAGTCCAGGGAAACGCTCAGGACGGCACTCTCGCAGAAGCGCGAGCTAGGCTGTGAGTGCAGCCGGAAGAAACGTACATCTTTCACCCTTAACACAGCTAGGTATGGGACGGAGCACTGAGGCCCGCCTCAGGTACTTCACGACCTAGGCAGTGGATGCACTGCAGGGGACCCTGTGTCCGAAAGTGTCTCCGAGGAAAGGCCCTGTTCCTCCCGCTGTGTCCTTGAGGTAGTCAGAAACTACTGAGGATAACTGTCTGAGCTCACGTTTGAAACAGGGCGACCCTGCCCAAACGTAATTTCCCCCCCGGGTGGATGAGATGCGGCGAGAAGGGTGCCTGAGGCACACTCCTGGGGCCCGTCTTTTCTTTGCTCCAGAAGGCCTCAGGGAAAACGTGCGAGTTTACTCGCATCAGGCTCGCTGGTCTCAGTTCCTTGCTGGGAGCGTCTCCAAGAGCACTCCGGAGATTACCGGCGACAGAAAGGTGAGCCGTGGCCTCGAGTCAAAGTCCAGCGTTTTCCAGTAGTAAAGTGAAGCGTGCCGCCCTAGTGAGGAAGCAGGCGGTAAAGGAGAGCGTCAACTCTGTAAGGTATCGCAGGACTCATTGCGCACTCACGTTCGTTGTAAGTTTTGGGAGAGGGCACTGTGTGCCGCCCAGCTCTTGTGTGGCGTTTGAGCCGCCGGAGTGGAAACGTCCGTTTGCTTTAACTGCACGGATGTGCCAGCAGTAAAGGCACAGTGCTGCCCTCTTCGCTCGACACCTCCCGTTTGTTCAGCCTGCAAACGGCCTCAGGAACGCAGTTCTGAGCAGCCTTACATTCCATGCTGGTGTGCCCCAGGGAGCGATTTGGGCTCTTCTGAGAAACACCACTGTGCGTCCCCAGTGAAACCAGGGGACGCCTCAAGGACGACTCCCTTCGGCACCTGGAAGCTAGTTGTTTACGTCCAGCCTGAAAAAGAAAACGCTGGACGGCTGTCCCCGGGACAATGCTGGACGTTCGGGACCACCCCGAGTCACCAGGTACCAAACTTGGCACAGCGTGGGGAACGCTCTCCTGCACGTACGGCACCCCCCACCGGGAAACCTTTCTTACCAGAAGGGGGCCCTCGTTCCCTTGTACTAGATAGCTAGACAGAACGTTCAGATAAACATGCTGTGTCATCAAGCCTGAAAGTGGGACACTGATGGCAAAGTACGCCTTCTGCCCGTGTGCGAGCGACTTGTTTCGGCCTTCCAAGCTGCCTGAGCAGCGCTTGCGGCCCGACGTCTCTCCACCGCAGGGTAGTCGCTGTGGGCGAGCAAGGCTGCCTTCTCTCAAAGCCCATCCTGTGCTGGCAAATGCCTTTCTAGGGACTCACACCACTGCACTGCAGAGTCAGCTCCGGCCAAATGAAAGGTGACCTGAGGCCCCAAAGGCAAGGGCTAGTGTTTCACGTCAGCAGAGCTGGGGGTGCAGGGGTGCCATGAATCCATGCGCCACGCTGGATGGCCTGAACTCCCCGATGCCTCCGGGGACACAGAGCAGAGGCGGCCGTGCACCACTTTGGCATGGTGACTGCTCTGTGCCGGAGGAGCGGCCGGTCGCTTCTGAGGAACCTCAGGGGCAAAGGAGGCCCGTGGGAGCCACTCTTCACATTCCTAGCAAGGGCCACGCGTTGCTTGCTGGGGGCCGAGGTAGAGTGTCCCAGTCATAACAGAGACGCGTGGGAGCAGCGCTGGGCAGCCTCCCTGCAAGTCGATCGGCCTCACTGACTGAAACGGACCTGTGCTTCAGAAACACCCCGTGCTGACGACTCAGTCCAGGGAAACGCTCAGGACGGCACTCTCGCAGAAGCGCGAGCTAGGCTGTGAGTGCAGCCGGAAGAAACGTACATCTTTCACCCTTAACACAGCTAGGTATGGGACGGAGCACTGAGGCCCGCCTCAGGTACTTCACGACCTAGGCAGTGGATGCACTGCAGGGGACCCTGTGTCCGAAAGTGTCTCCGAGGAAAGGCCCTGTTCCTCCCGCTGTGTCCTTGAGGTAGTCAGAAACTACTGAGGATAACTGTCTGAGCTCACGTTTGAAACAGGGCGACCCTGCCCAAACGTAATTTCCCCCCCGGGTGGATGAGATGCGGCGAGAAGGGTGCCTGAGGCACACTCCTGGGGCCCGTCTTTTCTTTGCTCCAGAAGGCCTCAGGGAAAACGTGCGAGTTTACTCGCATCAGGCTCGCTGGTCTCAGTTCCTTGCTGGGAGCGTCTCCAAGAGCACTCCGGAGATTACCGGCGACAGAAAGGTGAGCCGTGGCCTCGAGTCAAAGTCCAGCGTTTTCCAGTAGTAAAGTGAAGCGTGCCGCCCTAGTGAGGAAGCAGGCGGTAAAGGAGAGCGTCAACTCTGTAAGGTATCGCAGGACTCATTGCGCACTCACGTTCGTTGTAAGTTTTGGGAGAGGGCACTGTGTGCCGCCCAGCTCTTGTGTGGCGTTTGAGCCGCCGGAGTGGAAACGTCCGTTTGCTTTAACTGCACGGATGTGCCAGCAGTAAAGGCACAGTGCTGCCCTCTTCGCTCGACACCTCCCGTTTGTTCAGCCTGCAAACGGCCTCAGGAACGCAGTTCTGAGCAGCCTTACATTCCATGCTGGTGTGCCCCAGGGAGCGATTTGGGCTCTTCTGAGAAACACCACTGTGCGTCCCCAGTGAAACCAGGGGACGCCTCAAGGACGACTCCCTTCGGCACCTGGAAGCTAGTTGTTTACGTCCAGCCTGAAAAAGAAAACGCTGGACGGCTGTCCCCGGGACAATGCTGGACGTTCGGGACCACCCCGAGTCACCAGGTACCAAACTTGGCACAGCGTGGGGAACGCTCTCCTGCACGTACGGCACCCCCCACCGGGAAACCTTTCTTACCAGAAGGGGGCCCTCGTTCCCTTGTACTAGATAGCTAGACAGAACGTTCAGATAAACATGCTGTGTCATCAAGCCTGAAAGTGGGACACTGATGGCAAAGTACGCCTTCTGCCCGTGTGCGAGCGACTTGTTTCGGCCTTCCAAGCTGCCTGAGCAGCGCTTGCGGCCCGACGTCTCTCCACCGCAGGGTAGTCGCTGTGGGCGAGCAAGGCTGCCTTCTCTCAAAGCCCATCCTGTGCTGGCAAATGCCTTTCTAGGGACTCACACCACTGCACTGCAGAGTCAGCTCCGGCCAAATGAAAGGTGACCTGAGGCCCCAAAGGCAAGGGCTAGTGTTTCACGTCAGCAGAGCTGGGGGTGCAGGGGTGCCATGAATCCATGCGCCACGCTGGATGGCCTGAACTCCCCGATGCCTCCGGGGACACAGAGCAGAGGCGGCCGTGCACCACTTTGGCATGGTGACTGCTCTGTGCCGGAGGAGCGGCCGGTCGCTTCTGAGGAACCTCAGGGGCAAAGGAGGCCCGTGGGAGCCACTCTTCACATTCCTAGCAAGGGCCACGCGTTGCTTGCTGGGGGCCGAGGTAGAGTGTCCCAGTCATAACAGAGACGCGTGGGAGCAGCGCTGGGCAGCCTCCCTGCAAGTCGATCGGCCTCACTGACTGAAACGGACCTGTGCTTCAGAAACACCCCGTGCTGACGACTCAGTCCAGGGAAACGCTCAGGACGGCACTCTCGCAGAAGCGCGAGCTAGGCTGTGAGTGCAGCCGGAAGAAACGTACATCTTTCACCCTTAACACAGCTAGGTATGGGACGGAGCACTGAGGCCCGCCTCAGGTACTTCACGACCTAGGCAGTGGATGCACTGCAGGGGACCCTGTGTCCGAAAGTGTCTCCGAGGAAAGGCCCTGTTCCTCCCGCTGTGTCCTTGAGGTAGTCAGAAACTACTGAGGATAACTGTCTGAGCTCACGTTTGAAACAGGGCGACCCTGCCCAAACGTAATTTCCCCCCCGGGTGGATGAGATGCGGCGAGAAGGGTGCCTGAGGCACACTCCTGGGGCCCGTCTTTTCTTTGCTCCAGAAGGCCTCAGGGAAAACGTGCGAGTTTACTCGCATCAGGCTCGCTGGTCTCAGTTCCTTGCTGGGAGCGTCTCCAAGAGCACTCCGGAGATTACCGGCGACAGAAAGGTGAGCCGTGGCCTCGAGTCAAAGTCCAGCGTTTTCCAGTAGTAAAGTGAAGCGTGCCGCCCTAGTGAGGAAGCAGGCGGTAAAGGAGAGCGTCAACTCTGTAAGGTATCGCAGGACTCATTGCGCACTCACGTTCGTTGTAAGTTTTGGGAGAGGGCACTGTGTGCCGCCCAGCTCTTGTGTGGCGTTTGAGCCGCCGGAGTGGAAACGTCCGTTTGCTTTAACTGCACGGATGTGCCAGCAGTAAAGGCACAGTGCTGCCCTCTTCGCTCGACACCTCCCGTTTGTTCAGCCTGCAAACGGCCTCAGGAACGCAGTTCTGAGCAGCCTTACATTCCATGCTGGTGTGCCCCAGGGAGCGATTTGGGCTCTTCTGAGAAACACCACTGTGCGTCCCCAGTGAAACCAGGGGACGCCTCAAGGACGACTCCCTTCGGCACCTGGAAGCTAGTTGTTTACGTCCAGCCTGAAAAAGAAAACGCTGGACGGCTGTCCCCGGGACAATGCTGGACGTTCGGGACCACCCCGAGTCACCAGGTACCAAACTTGGCACAGCGTGGGGAACGCTCTCCTGCACGTACGGCACCCCCCACCGGGAAACCTTTCTTACCAGAAGGGGGCCCTCGTTCCCTTGTACTAGATAGCTAGACAGAACGTTCAGATAAACATGCTGTGTCATCAAGCCTGAAAGTGGGACACTGATGGCAAAGTACGCCTTCTGCCCGTGTGCGAGCGACTTGTTTCGGCCTTCCAAGCTGCCTGAGCAGCGCTTGCGGCCCGACGTCTCTCCACCGCAGGGTAGTCGCTGTGGGCGAGCAAGGCTGCCTTCTCTCAAAGCCCATCCTGTGCTGGCAAATGCCTTTCTAGGGACTCACACCACTGCACTGCAGAGTCAGCTCCGGCCAAATGAAAGGTGACCTGAGGCCCCAAAGGCAAGGGCTAGTGTTTCACGTCAGCAGAGCTGGGGGTGCAGGGGTGCCATGAATCCATGCGCCACGCTGGATGGCCTGAACTCCCCGATGCCTCCGGGGACACAGAGCAGAGGCGGCCGTGCACCACTTTGGCATGGTGACTGCTCTGTGCCGGAGGAGCGGCCGGTCGCTTCTGAGGAACCTCAGGGGCAAAGGAGGCCCGTGGGAGCCACTCTTCACATTCCTAGCAAGGGCCACGCGTTGCTTGCTGGGGGCCGAGGTAGAGTGTCCCAGTCATAACAGAGACGCGTGGGAGCAGCGCTGGGCAGCCTCCCTGCAAGTCGATCGGCCTCACTGACTGAAACGGACCTGTGCTTCAGAAACACCCCGTGCTGACGACTCAGTCCAGGGAAACGCTCAGGACGGCACTCTCGCAGAAGCGCGAGCTAGGCTGTGAGTGCAGCCGGAAGAAACGTACATCTTTCACCCTTAACACAGCTAGGTATGGGACGGAGCACTGAGGCCCGCCTCAGGTACTTCACGACCTAGGCAGTGGATGCACTGCAGGGGACCCTGTGTCCGAAAGTGTCTCCGAGGAAAGGCCCTGTTCCTCCCGCTGTGTCCTTGAGGTAGTCAGAAACTACTGAGGATAACTGTCTGAGCTCACGTTTGAAACAGGGCGACCCTGCCCAAACGTAATTTCCCCCCCGGGTGGATGAGATGCGGCGAGAAGGGTGCCTGAGGCACACTCCTGGGGCCCGTCTTTTCTTTGCTCCAGAAGGCCTCAGGGAAAACGTGCGAGTTTACTCGCATCAGGCTCGCTGGTCTCAGTTCCTTGCTGGGAGCGTCTCCAAGAGCACTCCGGAGATTACCGGCGACAGAAAGGTGAGCCGTGGCCTCGAGTCAAAGTCCAGCGTTTTCCAGTAGTAAAGTGAAGCGTGCCGCCCTAGTGAGGAAGCAGGCGGTAAAGGAGAGCGTCAACTCTGTAAGGTATCGCAGGACTCATTGCGCACTCACGTTCGTTGTAAGTTTTGGGAGAGGGCACTGTGTGCCGCCCAGCTCTTGTGTGGCGTTTGAGCCGCCGGAGTGGAAACGTCCGTTTGCTTTAACTGCACGGATGTGCCAGCAGTAAAGGCACAGTGCTGCCCTCTTCGCTCGACACCTCCCGTTTGTTCAGCCTGCAAACGGCCTCAGGAACGCAGTTCTGAGCAGCCTTACATTCCATGCTGGTGTGCCCCAGGGAGCGATTTGGGCTCTTCTGAGAAACACCACTGTGCGTCCCCAGTGAAACCAGGGGACGCCTCAAGGACGACTCCCTTCGGCACCTGGAAGCTAGTTGTTTACGTCCAGCCTGAAAAAGAAAACGCTGGACGGCTGTCCCCGGGACAATGCTGGACGTTCGGGACCACCCCGAGTCACCAAGTACCAAACTTGGCACAGCGTGGGGAACGCTCTCCTGCACGTACGGCACCCCCCACCGGGAAACCTTTCTTACCAGAAGGGGGCCCTCGTTCCCTTGTACTAGATAGCTAGACAGAACGTTCAGATAAACATGCTGTGTCATCAAGCCTGAAAGTGGGACACTGATGGCAAAGTACGCCTTCTGCCCGTGTGCGAGCGACTTGTTTCGGCCTTCCAAGCTGCCTGAGCAGCGCTTGCGGCCCGACGTCTCTCCACCGCAGGGTAGTCGCTGTGGGCGAGCAAGGCTGCCTTCTCTCAAAGCCCATCCTGTGCTGGCAAATGCCTTTCTAGGGACTCACACCACTGCACTGCAGAGTCAGCTCCGGCCAAATGAAAGGTGACCTGAGGCCCCAAAGGCAAGGGCTAGTGTTTCACGTCAGCAGAGCTGGGGGTGCAGGGGTGCCATGAATCCATGCGCCACGCTGGATGGCCTGAACTCCCCGATGCCTCCGGGGACACAGAGCAGAGGCGGCCGTGCACCACTTTGGCATGGTGACTGCTCTGTGCCGGAGGAGCGGCCGGTCGCTTCTGAGGAACCTCAGGGGCAAAGGAGGCCCGTGGGAGCCACTCTTCACATTCCTAGCAAGGGCCACGCGTTGCTTGCTGGGGGCCGAGGTAGAGTGTCCCAGTCATAACAGAGACGCGTGGGAGCAGCGCTGGGCAGCCTCCCTGCAAGTCGATCGGCCTCACTGACTGAAACGGACCTGTGCTTCAGAAACACCCCGTGCTGACGACTCAGTCCAGGGAAACGCTCAGGACGGCACTCTCGCAGAAGCGCGAGCTAGGCTGTGAGTGCAGCCGGAAGAAACGTACATCTTTCACCCTTAACACAGCTAGGTATGGGACGGAGCACTGAGGCCCGCCTCAGGTACTTCACGACCTAGGCAGTGGATGCACTGCAGGGGACCCTGTGTCCGAAAGTGTCTCCGAGGAAAGGCCCTGTTCCTCCCGCTGTGTCCTTGAGGTAGTCAGAAACTACTGAGGATAACTGTCTGAGCTCACGTTTGAAACAGGGCGACCCTGCCCAAACGTAATTTCCCCCCCGGGTGGATGAGATGCGGCGAGAAGGGTGCCTGAGGCACACTCCTGGGGCCCGTCTTTTCTTTGCTCCAGAAGGCCTCAGGGAAAACGTGCGAGTTTACTCGCATCAGGCTCGCTGGTCTCAGTTCCTTGCTGGGAGCGTCTCCAAGAGCACTCCGGAGATTACCGGCGACAGAAAGGTGAGCCGTGGCCTCGAGTCAAAGTCCAGCGTTTTCCAGTAGTAAAGTGAAGCGTGCCGCCCTAGTGAGGAAGCAGGCGGTAAAGGAGAGCGTCAACTCTGTAAGGTATCGCAGGACTCATTGCGCACTCACGTTCGTTGTAAGTTTTGGGAGAGGGCACTGTGTGCCGCCCAGCTCTTGTGTGGCGTTTGAGCCGCCGGAGTGGAAACGTCCGTTTGCTTTAACTGCACGGATGTGCCAGCAGTAAAGGCACAGTGCTGCCCTCTTCGCTCGACACCTCCCGTTTGTTCAGCCTGCAAACGGCCTCAGGAACGCAGTTCTGAGCAGCCTTACATTCCATGCTGGTGTGCCCCAGGGAGCGATTTGGGCTCTTCTGAGAAACACCACTGTGCGTCCCCAGTGAAACCAGGGGACGCCTCAAGGACGACTCCCTTCGGCACCTGGAAGCTAGTTGTTTACGTCCAGCCTGAAAAAGAAAACGCTGGACGGCTGTCCCCGGGACAATGCTGGACGTTCGGGACCACCCCGAGTCACCAGGTACCAAACTTGGCACAGCGTGGGGAACGCTCTCCTGCACGTACGGCACCCCCCACCGGGAAACCTTTCTTACCAGAAGGGGGCCCTCGTTCCCTTGTACTAGATAGCTAGACAGAACGTTCAGATAAACATGCTGTGTCATCAAGCCTGAAAGTGGGACACTGATGGCAAAGTACGCCTTCTGCCCGTGTGCGAGCGACTTGTTTGGGCCTTCCAAGCTGCCTGAGCAGCGCTTGCGGCCCGACGTCTCTCCACCGCAGGGTAGTCGCTGTGGGCGAGCAAGGCTGCCTTCTCTCAAAGCCCATCCTGTGCTGGCAAATGCCTTTCTAGGGACTCACACCACTGCACTGCAGAGTCAGCTCCGGCCAAATGAAAGGTGACCTGAGGCCCCAAAGGCAAGGGCTAGTGTTTCACGTCAGCAGAGCTGGGGGTGCAGGGGTGCCATGAATCCATGCGCCACGCTGGATGGCCTGAACTCCCCGATGCCTCCGGGGACACAGAGCAGAGGCGGCCGTGCACCACTTTGGCATGGTGACTGCTCTGTGCCGGAGGAGCGGCCGGTCGCTTCTGAGGAACCTCAGGGGCAAAGGAGGCCCGTGGGAGCCACTCTTCACATTCCTAGCAAGGGCCACGCGTTGCTTGCTGGGGGCCGAGGTAGAGTGTCCCAGTCATAACAGAGACGCGTGGGAGCAGCGCTGGGCAGCCTCCCTGCAAGTCGATCGGCCTCACTGACTGAAACGGACCTGTGCTTCAGAAACACCCCGTGCTGACGACTCAGTCCAGGGAAACGCTCAGGACGGCACTCTCGCAGAAGCGCGAGCTAGGCTGTGAGTGCAGCCGGAAGAAACGTACATCTTTCACCCTTAACACAGCTAGGTATGGGACGGAGCACTGAGGCCCGCCTCAGGTACTTCACGACCTAGGCAGTGGATGCACTGCAGGGGACCCTGTGTCCGAAAGTGTCTCCGAGGAAAGGCCCTGTTCCTCCCGCTGTGTCCTTGAGGTAGTCAGAAACTACTGAGGATAACTGTCTGAGCTCACGTTTGAAACAGGGCGACCCTGCCCAAACGTAATTTCCCCCCCGGGTGGATGAGATGCGGCGAGAAGGGTGCCTGAGGCACACTCCTGGGGCCCGTCTTTTCTTTGCTCCAGAAGGCCTCAGGGAAAACGTGCGAGTTTACTCGCATCAGGCTCGCTGGTCTCAGTTCCTTGCTGGGAGCGTCTCCAAGAGCACTCCGGAGATTACCGGCGACAGAAAGGTGAGCCGTGGCCTCGAGTCAAAGTCCAGCGTTTTCCAGTAGTAAAGTGAAGCGTGCCGCCCTAGTGAGGAAGCAGGCGGTAAAGGAGAGCGTCAACTCTGTAAGGTATCGCAGGACTCATTGCGCACTCACGTTCGTTGTAAGTTTTGGGAGAGGGCACTGTGTGCCGCCCAGCTCTTGTGTGGCGTTTGAGCCGCCGGAGTGGAAACGTCCGTTTGCTTTAACTGCACGGATGTGCCAGCAGTAAAGGCACAGTGCTGCCCTCTTCGCTCGACACCTCCCGTTTGTTCAGCCTGCAAACGGCCTCAGGAACGCAGTTCTGAGCAGCCTTACATTCCATGCTGGTGTGCCCCAGGGAGCGATTTGGGCTCTTCTGAGAAACACCACTGTGCGTCCCCAGTGAAACCAGGGGACGCCTCAAGGACGACTCCCTTCGGCACCTGGAAGCTAGTTGTTTACGTCCAGCCTGAAAAAGAAAACGCTGGACGGCTGTCCCCGGGACAATGCTGGACGTTCGGGACCACCCCGAGTCACCAGGTACCAAACTTGGCACAGCGTGGGGAACGCTCTCCTGCACGTACGGCACCCCCCACCGGGAAACCTTTCTTACCAGAAGGGGGCCCTCGTTCCCTTGTACTAGATAGCTAGACAGAACGTTCAGATAAACATGCTGTGTCATCAAGCCTGAAAGTGGGACACTGATGGCAAAGTACGCCTTCTGCCCGTGTGCGAGCGACTTGTTTGGGCCTTCCAAGCTGCCTGAGCAGCGCTTGCGGCCCGACGTCTCTCCACCGCAGGGTAGTCGCTGTGGGCGAGCAAGGCTGCCTTCTCTCAAAGCCCATCCTGTGCTGGCAAATGCCTTTCTAGGGACTCACACCACTGCACTGCAGAGTCAGCTCCGGCCAAATGAAAGGTGACCTGAGGCCCCAAAGGCAAGGGCTAGTGTTTCACGTCAGCAGAGCTGGGGGTGCAGGGGTGCCATGAATCCATGCGCCACGCTGGATGGCCTGAACTCCCCGATGCCTCCGGGGACACAGAGCAGAGGCGGCCGTGCACCACTTTGGCATGGTGACTGCTCTGTGCCGGAGGAGCGGCCGGTCGCTTCTGAGGAACCTCAGGGGCAAAGGAGGCCCGTGGGAGCCACTCTTCACATTCCTAGCAAGGGCCACGCGTTGCTTGCTGGGGGCCGAGGTAGAGTGTCCCAGTCATAACAGAGACGCGTGGGAGCAGCGCTGGGCAGCCTCCCTGCAAGTCGATCGGCCTCACTGACTGAAACGGACCTGTGCTTCAGAAACACCCCGTGCTGACGACTCAGTCCAGGGAAACGCTCAGGACGGCACTCTCGCAGAAGCGCGAGCTAGGCTGTGAGTGCAGCCGGAAGAAACGTACATCTTTCACCCTTAACACAGCTAGGTATGGGACGGAGCACTGAGGCCCGCCTCAGGTACTTCACGACCTAGGCAGTGGATGCACTGCAGGGGACCCTGTGTCCGAAAGTGTCTCCGAGGAAAGGCCCTGTTCCTCCCGCTGTGTCCTTGAGGTAGTCAGAAACTACTGAGGATAACTGTCTGAGCTCACGTTTGAAACAGGGCGACCCTGCCCAAACGTAATTTCCCCCCCGGGTGGATGAGATGCGGCGAGAAGGGTGCCTGAGGCACACTCCTGGGGCCCGTCTTTTCTTTGCTCCAGAAGGCCTCAGGGAAAACGTGCGAGTTTACTCGCATCAGGCTCGCTGGTCTCAGTTCCTTGCTGGGAGCGTCTCCAAGAGCACTCCGGAGATTACCGGCGACAGAAAGGTGAGCCGTGGCCTCGAGTCAAAGTCCAGCGTTTTCCAGTAGTAAAGTGAAGCGTGCCGCCCTAGTGAGGAAGCAGGCGGTAAAGGAGAGCGTCAACTCTGTAAGGTATCGCAGGACTCATTGCGCACTCACGTTCGTTGTAAGTTTTGGGAGAGGGCACTGTGTGCCGCCCAGCTCTTGTGTGGCGTTTGAGCCGCCGGAGTGGAAACGTCCGTTTGCTTTAACTGCACGGATGTGCCAGCAGTAAAGGCACAGTGCTGCCCTCTTCGCTCGACACCTCCCGTTTGTTCAGCCTGCAAACGGCCTCAGGAACGCAGTTCTGAGCAGCCTTACATTCCATGCTGGTGTGCCCCAGGGAGCGATTTGGGCTCTTCTGAGAAACACCACTGTGCGTCCCCAGTGAAACCAGGGGACGCCTCAAGGACGACTCCCTTCGGCACCTGGAAGCTAGTTGTTTACGTCCAGCCTGAAAAAGAAAACGCTGGACGGCTGTCCCCGGGACAATGCTGGACGTTCGGGACCACCCCGAGTCACCAGGTACCAAACTTGGCACAGCGTGGGGAACGCTCTCCTGCACGTACGGCACCCCCCACCGGGAAACCTTTCTTACCAGAAGGGGGCCCTCGTTCCCTTGTACTAGATAGCTAGACAGAACGTTCAGATAAACATGCTGTGTCATCAAGCCTGAAAGTGGGACACTGATGGCAAAGTACGCCTTCTGCCCGTGTGCGAGCGACTTGTTTCGGCCTTCCAAGCTGCCTGAGCAGCGCTTGCGGCCCGACGTCTCTCCACCGCAGGGTAGTCGCTGTGGGCGAGCAAGGCTGCCTTCTCTCAAAGCCCATCCTGTGCTGGCAAATGCCTTTCTAGGGACTCACACCACTGCACTGCAGAGTCAGCTCCGGCCAAATGAAAGGTGACCTGAGGCCCCCAAGGCAAGGGCTAGTGTTTCACGTCAGCAGAGCTGGGGGTGCAGGGGTGCCATGAATCCATGCGCCACGCTGGATGGCCTGAACTCCCCGATGCCTCCGGGGACACAGAGCAGAGGCGGCCGTGCACCACTTTGGCATGGTGACTGCTCTGTGCCGGAGGAGCGGCCGGTCGCTTCTGAGGAACCTCAGGGGCAAAGGAGGCCCGTGGGAGCCACTCTTCACATTCCTAGCAAGGGCCACGCGTTGCTTGCTGGGGGCCGAGGTAGAGTGTCCCAGTCATAACAGAGACGCGTGGGAGCAGCGCTGGGCAGCCTCCCTGCAAGTCGATCGGCCTCACTGACTGAAACGGACCTGTGCTTCAGAAACACCCCGTGCTGACGACTCAGTCCAGGGAAACGCTCAGGACGGCACTCTCGCAGAAGCGCGAGCTAGGCTGTGAGTGCAGCCGGAAGAAACGTACATCTTTCACCCTTAACACAGCTAGGTATGGGACGGAGCACTGAGGCCCGCCTCAGGTACTTCACGACCTAGGCAGTGGATGCACTGCAGGGGACCCTGTGTCCGAAAGTGTCTCCGAGGAAAGGCCCTGTTCCTCCCGCTGTGTCCTTGAGGTAGTCAGAAACTACTGAGGATAACTGTCTGAGCTCACGTTTGAAACAGGGCGACCCTGCCCAAACGTAATTTCCCCCCCGGGTGGATGAGATGCGGCGAGAAGGGTGCCTGAGGCACACTCCTGGGGCCCGTCTTTTCTTTGCTCCAGAAGGCCTCAGGGAAAACGTGCGAGTTTACTCGCATCAGGCTCGCTGGTCTCAGTTCCTTGCTGGGAGCGTCTCCAAGAGCACTCCGGAGATTACCGGCGACAGAAAGGTGAGCCGTGGCCTCGAGTCAAAGTCCAGCGTTTTCCAGTAGTAAAGTGAAGCGTGCCGCCCTAGTGAGGAAGCAGGCGGTAAAGGAGAGCGTCAACTCTGTAAGGTATCGCAGGACTCATTGCGCACTCACGTTCGTTGTAAGTTTTGGGAGAGGGCACTGTGTGCCGCCCAGCTCTTGTGTGGCGTTTGAGCCGCCGGAGTGGAAACGTCCGTTTGCTTTAACTGCACGGATGTGCCAGCAGTAAAGGCACAGTGCTGCCCTCTTCGCTCGACACCTCCCGTTTGTTCAGCCTGCAAACGGCCTCAGGAACGCAGTTCTGAGCAGCCTTACATTCCATGCTGGTGTGCCCCAGGGAGCGATTTGGGCTCTTCTGAGAAACACCACTGTGCGTCCCCAGTGAAACCAGGGGACGCCTCAAGGACGACTCCCTTCGGCACCTGGAAGCTAGTTGTTTACGTCCAGCCTGAAAAAGAAAACGCTGGACGGCTGTCCCCGGGACAATGCTGGACGTTCGGGACCACCCCGAGTCACCAAGTACCAAACTTGGCACAGCGTGGGGAACGCTCTCCTGCACGTACGGCACCCCCCACCGGGAAACCTTTCTTACCAGAAGGGGGCCCTCGTTCCCTTGTACTAGATAGCTAGACAGAACGTTCAGATAAACATGCTGTGTCATCAAGCCTGAAAGTGGGACACTGATGGCAAAGTACGCCTTCTGCCCGTGTGCGAGCGACTTGTTTGGGCCTTCCAAGCTGCCTGAGCAGCGCTTGCGGCCCGACGTCTCTCCACCGCAGGGTAGTCGCTGTGGGCGAGCAAGGCTGCCTTCTCTCAAAGCCCATCCTGTGCTGGCAAATGCCTTTCTAGGGACTCACACCACTGCACTGCAGAGTCAGCTCCGGCCAAATGAAAGGTGACCTGAGGCCCCAAAGGCAAGGGCTAGTGTTTCACGTCAGCAGAGCTGGGGGTGCAGGGGTGCCATGAATCCATGCGCCACGCTGGATGGCCTGAACTCCCCGATGCCTCCGGGGACACAGAGCAGAGGCGGCCGTGCACCACTTTGGCATGGTGACTGCTCTGTGCCGGAGGAGCGGCCGGTCGCTTCTGAGGAACCTCAGGGGCAAAGGAGGCCCGTGGGAGCCACTCTTCACATTCCTAGCAAGGGCCACGCGTTGCTTGCTGGGGGCCGAGGTAGAGTGTCCCAGTCATAACAGAGACGCGTGGGAGCAGCGCTGGGCAGCCTCCCTGCAAGTCGATCGGCCTCACTGACTGAAACGGACCTGTGCTTCAGAAACACCCCGTGCTGACGACTCAGTCCAGGGAAACGCTCAGGACGGCACTCTCGCAGAAGCGCGAGCTAGGCTGTGAGTGCAGCCGGAAGAAACGTACATCTTTCACCCTTAACACAGCTAGGTATGGGACGGAGCACTGAGGCCCGCCTCAGGTACTTCACGACCTAGGCAGTGGATGCACTGCAGGGGACCCTGTGTCCGAAAGTGTCTCCGAGGAAAGGCCCTGTTCCTCCCGCTGTGTCCTTGAGGTAGTCAGAAACTACTGAGGATAACTGTCTGAGCTCACGTTTGAAACAGGGCGACCCTGCCCAAACGTAATTTCCCCCCCGGGTGGATGAGATGCGGCGAGAAGGGTGCCTGAGGCACACTCCTGGGGCCCGTCTTTTCTTTGCTCCAGAAGGCCTCAGGGAAAACGTGCGAGTTTACTCGCATCAGGCTCGCTGGTCTCAGTTCCTTGCTGGGAGCGTCTCCAAGAGCACTCCGGAGATTACCGGCGACAGAAAGGTGAGCCGTGGCCTCGAGTCAAAGTCCAGCGTTTTCCAGTAGTAAAGTGAAGCGTGCCGCCCTAGTGAGGAAGCAGGCGGTAAAGGAGAGCGTCAACTCTGTAAGGTATCGCAGGACTCATTGCGCACTCACGTTCGTTGTAAGTTTTGGGAGAGGGCACTGTGTGCCGCCCAGCTCTTGTGTGGCGTTTGAGCCGCCGGAGTGGAAACGTCCGTTTGCTTTAACTGCACGGATGTGCCAGCAGTAAAGGCACAGTGCTGCCCTCTTCGCTCGACACCTCCCGTTTGTTCAGCCTGCAAACGGCCTCAGGAACGCAGTTCTGAGCAGCCTTACATTCCATGCTGGTGTGCCCCAGGGAGCGATTTGGGCTCTTCTGAGAAACACCACTGTGCGTCCCCAGTGAAACCAGGGGACGCCTCAAGGACGACTCCCTTCGGCACCTGGAAGCTAGTTGTTTACGTCCAGCCTGAAAAAGAAAACGCTGGACGGCTGTCCCCGGGACAATGCTGGACGTTCGGGACCACCCCGAGTCACCAAGTACCAAACTTGGCACAGCGTGGGGAACGCTCTCCTGCACGTACGGCACCCCCCACCGGGAAACCTTTCTTACCAGAAGGGGGCCCTCGTTCCCTTGTACTAGATAGCTAGACAGAACGTTCAGATAAACATGCTGTGTCATCAAGCCTGAAAGTGGGACACTGATGGCAAAGTACGCCTTCTGCCCGTGTGCGAGCGACTTGTTTCGGCCTTCCAAGCTGCCTGAGCAGCGCTTGCGGCCCGACGTCTCTCCACCGCAGGGTAGTCGCTGTGGGCGAGCAAGGCTGCCTTCTCTCAAAGCCCATCCTGTGCTGGCAAATGCCTTTCTAGGGACTCACACCACTGCACTGCAGAGTCAGCTCCGGCCAAATGAAAGGTGACCTGAGGCCCCAAAGGCAAGGGCTAGTGTTTCACGTCAGCAGAGCTGGGGGTGCAGGGGTGCCATGAATCCATGCGCCACGCTGGATGGCCTGAACTCCCCGATGCCTCCGGGGACACAGAGCAGAGGCGGCCGTGCACCACTTTGGCATGGTGACTGCTCTGTGCCGGAGGAGCGGCCGGTCGCTTCTGAGGAACCTCAGGGGCAAAGGAGGCCCGTGGGAGCCACTCTTCACATTCCTAGCAAGGGCCACGCGTTGCTTGCTGGGGGCCGAGGTAGAGTGTCCCAGTCATAACAGAGACGCGTGGGAGCAGCGCTGGGCAGCCTCCCTGCAAGTCGATCGGCCTCACTGACTGAAACGGACCTGTGCTTCAGAAACACCCCGTGCTGACGACTCAGTCCAGGGAAACGCTCAGGACGGCACTCTCGCAGAAGCGCGAGCTAGGCTGTGAGTGCAGCCGGAAGAAACGTACATCTTTCACCCTTAACACAGCTAGGTATGGGACGGAGCACTGAGGCCCGCCTCAGGTACTTCACGACCTAGGCAGTGGATGCACTGCAGGGGACCCTGTGTCCGAAAGTGTCTCCGAGGAAAGGCCCTGTTCCTCCCGCTGTGTCCTTGAGGTAGTCAGAAACTACTGAGGATAACTGTCTGAGCTCACGTTTGAAACAGGGCGACCCTGCCCAAACGTAATTTCCCCCCCGGGTGGATGAGATGCGGCGAGAAGGGTGCCTGAGGCACACTCCTGGGGCCCGTCTTTTCTTTGCTCCAGAAGGCCTCAGGGAAAACGTGCGAGTTTACTCGCATCAGGCTCGCTGGTCTCAGTTCCTTGCTGGGAGCGTCTCCAAGAGCACTCCGGAGATTACCGGCGACAGAAAGGTGAGCCGTGGCCTCGAGTCAAAGTCCAGCGTTTTCCAGTAGTAAAGTGAAGCGTGCCGCCCTAGTGAGGAAGCAGGCGGTAAAGGAGAGCGTCAACTCTGTAAGGTATCGCAGGACTCATTGCGCACTCACGTTCGTTGTAAGTTTTGGGAGAGGGCACTGTGTGCCGCCCAGCTCTTGTGTGGCGTTTGAGCCGCCGGAGTGGAAACGTCCGTTTGCTTTAACTGCACGGATGTGCCAGCAGTAAAGGCACAGTGCTGCCCTCTTCGCTCGACACCTCCCGTTTGTTCAGCCTGCAAACGGCCTCAGGAACGCAGTTCTGAGCAGCCTTACATTCCATGCTGGTGTGCCCCAGGGAGCGATTTGGGCTCTTCTGAGAAACACCACTGTGCGTCCCCAGTGAAACCAGGGGACGCCTCAAGGACGACTCCCTTCGGCACCTGGAAGCTAGTTGTTTACGTCCAGCCTGAAAAAGAAAACGCTGGACGGCTGTCCCCGGGACAATGCTGGACGTTCGGGACCACCCCGAGTCACCAAGTACCAAACTTGGCACAGCGTGGGGAACGCTCTCCTGCACGTACGGCACCCCCCACCGGGAAACCTTTCTTACCAGAAGGGGGCCCTCGTTCCCTTGTACTAGATAGCTAGACAGAACGTTCAGATAAACATGCTGTGTCATCAAGCCTGAAAGTGGGACACTGATGGCAAAGTACGCCTTCTGCCCGTGTGCGAGCGACTTGTTTCGGCCTTCCAAGCTGCCTGAGCAGCGCTTGCGGCCCGACGTCTCTCCACCGCAGGGTAGTCGCTGTGGGCGAGCAAGGCTGCCTTCTCTCAAAGCCCATCCTGTGCTGGCAAATGCCTTTCTAGGGACTCACACCACTGCACTGCAGAGTCAGCTCCGGCCAAATGAAAGGTGACCTGAGGCCCCAAAGGCAAGGGCTAGTGTTTCACGTCAGCAGAGCTGGGGGTGCAGGGGTGCCATGAATCCATGCGCCACGCTGGATGGCCTGAACTCCCCGATGCCTCCGGGGACACAGAGCAGAGGCGGCCGTGCACCACTTTGGCATGGTGACTGCTCTGTGCCGGAGGAGCGGCCGGTCGCTTCTGAGGAAGCTCAGGGGCAAAGGAGGCCCGTGGGAGCCACTCTTCACATTCCTAGCAAGGGCCACGCGTTGCTTGCTGGGGGCCGAGGTAGAGTGTCCCAGTCATAACAGAGACGCGTGGGAGCAGCGCTGGGCAGCCTCCCTGCAAGTCGATCGGCCTCACTGACTGAAACGGACCTGTGCTTCAGAAACACCCCGTGCTGACGACTCAGTCCAGGGAAACGCTCAGGACGGCACTCTCGCAGAAGCGCGAGCTAGGCTGTGAGTGCAGCCGGAAGAAACGTACATCTTTCACCCTTAACACAGCTAGGTATGGGACGGAGCACTGAGGCCCGCCTCAGGTACTTCACGACCTAGGCAGTGGATGCACTGCAGGGGACCCTGTGTCCGAAAGTGTCTCCGAGGAAAGGCCCTGTTCCTCCCGCTGTGTCCTTGAGGTAGTCAGAAACTACTGAGGATAACTGTCTGAGCTCACGTTTGAAACAGGGCGACCCTGCCCAAACGTAATTTCCCCCCCGGGTGGATGAGATGCGGCGAGAAGGGTGCCTGAGGCACACTCCTGGGGCCCGTCTTTTCTTTGCTCCAGAAGGCCTCAGGGAAAACGTGCGAGTTTACTCGCATCAGGCTCGCTGGTCTCAGTTCCTTGCTGGGAGCGTCTCCAAGAGCACTCCGGAGATTACCGGCGACAGAAAGGTGAGCCGTGGCCTCGAGTCAAAGTCCAGCGTTTTCCAGTAGTAAAGTGAAGCGTGCCGCCCTAGTGAGGAAGCAGGCGGTAAAGGAGAGCGTCAACTCTGTAAGGTATCGCAGGACTCATTGCGCACTCACGTTCGTTGTAAGTTTTGGGAGAGGGCACTGTGTGCCGCCCAGCTCTTGTGTGGCGTTTGAGCCGCCGGAGTGGAAACGTCCGTTTGCTTTAACTGCACGGATGTGCCAGCAGTAAAGGCACAGTGCTGCCCTCTTCGCTCGACACCTCCCGTTTGTTCAGCCTGCAAACGGCCTCAGGAACGCAGTTCTGAGCAGCCTTACATTCCATGCTGGTGTGCCCCAGGGAGCGATTTGGGCTCTTCTGAGAAACACCACTGTGCGTCCCCAGTGAAACCAGGGGACGCCTCAAGGACGACTCCCTTCGGCACCTGGAAGCTAGTTGTTTACGTCCAGCCTGAAAAAGAAAACGCTGGACGGCTGTCCCCGGGACAATGCTGGACGTTCGGGACCACCCCGAGTCACCAAGTACCAAACTTGGCACAGCGTGGGGAACGCTCTCCTGCACGTACGGCACCCCCCACCGGGAAACCTTTCTTACCAGAAGGGGGCCCTCGTTCCCTTGTACTAGATAGCTAGACAGAACGTTCAGATAAACATGCTGTGTCATCAAGCCTGAAAGTGGGACACTGATGGCAAAGTACGCCTTCTGCCCGTGTGCGAGCG
Source organism: Mesoplodon mirus (assembly GCF_964341445.2). Lineage (NCBI taxonomy): Eukaryota > Metazoa > Chordata > Mammalia > Artiodactyla > Ziphiidae > Mesoplodon > Mesoplodon mirus. The sequence goes on along the minus strand of NW_028294193.1, from coordinate 5,881 downwards.
ACTTGTTTCGGCCTTCCAAGCTGCCTGAGCAGCGCTTGCGGCCCGACGTCTCTCCACCGCAGGGTAGTCGCTGTGGGCGAGCAAGGCTGCCTTCTCTCAAAGCCCATCCTGTGCTGGCAAATGCCTTTCTAGGGACTCACACCACTGCACTGCAGAGTCAGCTCCGGCCAAATGAAAGGTGACCTGAGGCCCCCAAGGCAAGGGCTAGTGTTTCACGTCAGCAGAGCTGGGGGTGCAGGGGTGCCATGAATCCATGCGCCACGCTGGATGGCCTGAACTCCCCGATGCCTCCGGGGACACAGAGCAGAGGCGGCCGTGCACCACTTTGGCATGGTGACTGCTCTGTGCCGGAGGAGCGGCCGGTCGCTTCTGAGGAACCTCAGGGGCAAAGGAGGCCCGTGGGAGCCACTCTTCACATTCCTAGCAAGGGCCACGCGTTGCTTGCTGGGGGCCGAGGTAGAGTGTCCCAGTCATAACAGAGACGCGTGGGAGCAGCGCTGGGCAGCCTCCCTGCAAGTCGATCGGCCTCACTGACTGAAACGGACCTGTGCTTCAGAAACACCCCGTGCTGACGACTCAGTCCAGGGAAACGCTCAGGACGGCACTCTCGCAGAAGCGCGAGCTAGGCTGTGAGTGCAGCCGGAAGAAACGTACATCTTTCACCCTTAACACAGCTAGGTATGGGACGGAGCACTGAGGCCCGCCTCAGGTACTTCACGACCTAGGCAGTGGATGCACTGCAGGGGACCCTGTGTCCGAAAGTGTCTCCGAGGAAAGGCCCTGTTCCTCCCGCTGTGTCCTTGAGGTAGTCAGAAACTACTGAGGATAACTGTCTGAGCTCACGTTTGAAACAGGGCGACCCTGCCCAAACGTAATTTCCCCCCCGGGTGGATGAGATGCGGCGAGAAGGGTGCCTGAGGCACACTCCTGGGGCCCGTCTTTTCTTTGCTCCAGAAGGCCTCAGGGAAAACGTGCGAGTTTACTCGCATCAGGCTCGCTGGTCTCAGTTCCTTGCTGGGAGCGTCTCCAAGAGCACTCCGGAGATTACCGGCGACAGAAAGGTGAGCCGTGGCCTCGAGTCAAAGTCCAGCGTTTTCCAGTAGTAAAGTGAAGCGTGCCGCCCTAGTGAGGAAGCAGGCGGTAAAGGAGAGCGTCAACTCTGTAAGGTATCGCAGGACTCATTGCGCACTCACGTTCGTTGTAAGTTTTGGGAGAGGGCACTGTGTGCCGCCCAGCTCTTGTGTGGCGTTTGAGCCGCCGGAGTGGAAACGTCCGTTTGCTTTAACTGCACGGATGTGCCAGCAGTAAAGGCACAGTGCTGCCCTCTTCGCTCGACACCTCCCGTTTGTTCAGCCTGCAAACGGCCTCAGGAACGCAGTTCTGAGCAGCCTTACATTCCATGCTGGTGTGCCCCAGGGAGCGATTTGGGCTCTTCTGAGAAACACCACTGTGCGTCCCCAGTGAAACCAGGGGACGCCTCAAGGACGACTCCCTTCGGCACCTGGAAGCTAGTTGTTTACGTCCAGCCTGAAAAAGAAAACGCTGGACGGCTGTCCCCGGGACAATGCTGGACGTTCGGGACCACCCCGAGTCACCAAGTACCAAACTTGGCACAGCGTGGGGAACGCTCTCCTGCACGTACGGCACCCCCCACCGGGAAACCTTTCTTACCAGAAGGGGGCCCTCGTTCCCTTGTACTAGATAGCTAGACAGAACGTTCAGATAAACATGCTGTGTCATCAAGCCTGAAAGTGGGACACTGATGGCAAAGTACGCCTTCTGCCCGTGTGCGAGCGACTTGTTTCGGCCTTCCAAGCTGCCTGAGCAGCGCTTGCGGCCCGACGTCTCTCCACCGCAGGGTAGTCGCTGTGGGCGAGCAAGGCTGCCTTCTCTCAAAGCCCATCCTGTGCTGGCAAATGCCTTTCTAGGGACTCACACCACTGCACTGCAGAGTCAGCTCCGGCCAAATGAAAGGTGACCTGAGGCCCCAAAGGCAAGGGCTAGTGTTTCACGTCAGCAGAGCTCGGGGTGCAGGGGTGCCATGAATCCATGCGCCACGCTGGATGGCCTGAACTCCCCGATGCCTCCGGGGACACAGAGCAGAGGCGGCCGTGCACCACTTTGGCATGGTGACTGCTCTGTGCCGGAGGAGCGGCCGGTCGCTTCTGAGGAACCTCAGGGGCAAAGGAGGCCCGTGGGAGCCACTCTTCACATTCCTAGCAAGGGCCACGCGTTGCTTGCTGGGGGCCGAGGTAGAGTGTCCCAGTCATAACAGAGACGCGTGGGAGCAGCGCTGGGCAGCCTCCCTGCAAGTCGATCGGCCTCACTGACTGAAACGGACCTGTGCTTCAGAAACACCCCGTGCTGACGACTCAGTCCAGGGAAACGCTCAGGACGGCACTCTCGCAGAAGCGCGAGCTAGGCTGTGAGTGCAGCCGGAAGAAACGTACATCTTTCACCCTTAACACAGCTAGGTATGGGACGGAGCACTGAGGCCCGCCTCAGGTACTTCACGACCTAGGCAGTGGATGCACTGCAGGGGACCCTGTGTCCGAAAGTGTCTCCGAGGAAAGGCCCTGTTCCTCCCGCTGTGTCCTTGAGGTAGTCAGAAACTACTGAGGATAACTGTCTGAGCTCACGTTTGAAACAGGGCGACCCTGCCCAAACGTAATTTCCCCCCCGGGTGGATGAGATGCGGCGAGAAGGGTGCCTGAGGCACACTCCTGGGGCCCGTCTTTTCTTTGCTCCAGAAGGCCTCAGGGAAAACGTGCGAGTTTACTCGCATCAGGCTCGCTGGTCTCAGTTCCTTGCTGGGAGCGTCTCCAAGAGCACTCCGGAGATTACCGGCGACAGAAAGGTGAGCCGTGGCCTCGAGTCAAAGTCCAGCGTTTTCCAGTAGTAAAGTGAAGCGTGCCGCCCTAGTGAGGAAGCAGGCGGTAAAGGAGAGCGTCAACTCTGTAAGGTATCGCAGGACTCATTGCGCACTCACGTTCGTTGTAAGTTTTGGGAGAGGGCACTGTGTGCCGCCCAGCTCTTGTGTGGCGTTTGAGCCGCCGGAGTGGAAACGTCCGTTTGCTTTAACTGCACGGATGTGCCAGCAGTAAAGGCACAGTGCTGCCCTCTTCGCTCGACACCTCCCGTTTGTTCAGCCTGCAAACGGCCTCAGGAACGCAGTTCTGAGCAGCCTTACATTCCATGCTGGTGTGCCCCAGGGAGCGATTTGGGCTCTTCTGAGAAACACCACTGTGCGTCCCCAGTGAAACCAGGGGACGCCTCAAGGACGACTCCCTTCGGCACCTGGAAGCTAGTTGTTTACGTCCAGCCTGAAAAAGAAAACGCTGGACGGCTGTCCCCGGGACAATGCTGGACGTTCGGGACCACCCCGAGTCACCAGGTACCAAACTTGGCACAGCGTGGGGAACGCTCTCCTGCACGTACGGCACCCCCCACCGGGAAACCTTTCTTACCAGAAGGGGGCCCTCGTTCCCTTGTACTAGATAGCTAGACAGAACGTTCAGATAAACATGCTGTGTCATCAAGCCTGAAAGTGGGACACTGATGGCAAAGTACGCCTTCTGCCCGTGTGCGAGCGACTTGTTTCGGCCTTCCAAGCTGCCTGAGCAGCGCTTGCGGCCCGACGTCTCTCCACCGCAGGGTAGTCGCTGTGGGCGAGCAAGGCTGCCTTCTCTCAAAGCCCATCCTGTGCTGGCAAATGCCTTTCTAGGGACTCACACCACTGCACTGCAGAGTCAGCTCCGGCCAAATGAAAGGTGACCTGAGGCCCCAAAGGCAAGGGCTAGTGTTTCACGTCAGCAGAGCTGGGGGTGCAGGGGTGCCATGAATCCATGCGCCACGCTGGATGGCCTGAACTCCCCGATGCCTCCGGGGACACAGAGCAGAGGCGGCCGTGCACCACTTTGGCATGGTGACTGCTCTGTGCCGGAGGAGCGGCCGGTCGCTTCTGAGGAACCTCAGGGGCAAAGGAGGCCCGTGGGAGCCACTCTTCACATTCCTAGCAAGGGCCACGCGTTGCTTGCTGGGGGCCGAGGTAGAGTGTCCCAGTCATAACAGAGACGCGTGGGAGCAGCGCTGGGCAGCCTCCCTGCAAGTCGATCGGCCTCACTGACTGAAACGGACCTGTGCTTCAGAAACACCCCGTGCTGACGACTCAGTCCAGGGAAACGCTCAGGACGGCACTCTCGCAGAAGCGCGAGCTAGGCTGTGAGTGCAGCCGGAAGAAACGTACATCTTTCACCCTTAACACAGCTAGGTATGGGACGGAGCACTGAGGCCCGCCTCAGGTACTTCACGACCTAGGCAGTGGATGCACTGCAGGGGACCCTGTGTCCGAAAGTGTCTCCGAGGAAAGGCCCTGTTCCTCCCGCTGTGTCCTTGAGGTAGTCAGAAACTACTGAGGATAACTGTCTGAGCTCACGTTTGAAACAGGGCGACCCTGCCCAAACGTAATTTCCCCCCCGGGTGGATGAGATGCGGCGAGAAGGGTGCCTGAGGCACACTCCTGGGGCCCGTCTTTTCTTTGCTCCAGAAGGCCTCAGGGAAAACGTGCGAGTTTACTCGCATCAGGCTCGCTGGTCTCAGTTCCTTGCTGGGAGCGTCTCCAAGAGCACTCCGGAGATTACCGGCGACAGAAAGGTGAGCCGTGGCCTCGAGTCAAAGTCCAGCGTTTTCCAGTAGTAAAGTGAAGCGTGCCGCCCTAGTGAGGAAGCAGGCGGTAAAGGAGAGCGTCAACTCTGTAAGGTATCGCAGGACTCATTGCGCACTCACGTTCGTTGTAAGTTTTGGGAGAGGGCACTGTGTGCCGCCCAGCTCTTGTGTGGCGTTTGAGCCGCCGGAGTGGAAACGTCCGTTTGCTTTAACTGCACGGATGTGCCAGCAGTAAAGGCACAGTGCTGCCCTCTTCGCTCGACACCTCCCGTTTGTTCAGCCTGCAAACGGCCTCAGGAACGCAGTTCTGAGCAGCCTTACATTCCATGCTGGTGTGCCCCAGGGAGCGATTTGGGCTCTTCTGAGAAACACCACTGTGCGTCCCCAGTGAAACCAGGGGACGCCTCAAGGACGACTCCCTTCGGCACCTGGAAGCTAGTTGTTTACGTCCAGCCTGAAAAAGAAAACGCTGGACGGCTGTCCCCGGGACAATGCTGGACGTTCGGGACCACCCCGAGTCACCAGGTACCAAACTTGGCACAGCGTGGGGAACGCTCTCCTGCACGTACGGCACCCCCCACCGGGAAACCTTTCTTACCAGAAGGGGGCCCTCGTTCCCTTGTACTAGATAGCTAGACAGAACGTTCAGATAAACATGCTGTGTCATCAAGCCTGAAAGTGGGACACTGATGGCAAAGTACGCCTTCTGCCCGTGTGCGAGCGACTTGTTTGGGCCTTCCAAGCTGCCTGAGCAGCGCTTGCGGCCCGACGTCTCTCCACCGCAGGGTAGTCGCTGTGGGCGAGCAAGGCTGCCTTCTCTCAAAGCCCATCCTGTGCTGGCAAATGCCTTTCTAGGGACTCACACCACTGCACTGCAGAGTCAGCTCCGGCCAAATGAAAGGTGACCTGAGGCCCCAAAGGCAAGGGCTAGTGTTTCACGTCAGCAGAGCTGGGGGTGCAGGGGTGCCATGAATCCATGCGCCACGCTGGATGGCCTGAACTCCCCGATGCCTCCGGGGACACAGAGCAGAGGCGGCCGTGCACCACTTTGGCATGGTGACTGCTCTGTGCCGGAGGAGCGGCCGGTCGCTTCTGAGGAACCTCAGGGGCAAAGGAGGCCCGTGGGAGCCACTCTTCACATTCCTAGCAAGGGCCACGCGTTGCTTGCTGGGGGCCGAGGTAGAGTGTCCCAGTCATAACAGAGACGCGTGGGAGC